>NW_014010331.1:7045-7936 GCF_000611645.1 Monoraphidium neglectum
AGAGAGAGAGAGAGAGAGAGAGAGAGAGAGAGAGAGAGAGAGAGTATGTGTGTGCATGCGCGCGCGTGTGCGTGTTTGTGAACGAGTGTGTGTGTGTGTGTGCGTGTTTGTGAACGAGTGTGTGTGTGTGTGTTTGTGAACGAGTGTGTGTGTGTGTGTGTGTGCGTGTTTGTGAACGTGTGTGTGTGTGTGTGTGTGTGTGTGTGTGTGTGTGCGTGCAAGTGTGTGTGCGCGCACGACTGCGTGCACGATCACATGCATTTCTGTTTGCACTTGTACAGTCTCTGACGAATTTCGCTCCGCTATCATGAGCAGCATGCCTGGATACGCAAGTGGTACAGATGACTTTGCTGTAATTGTTCTCCATTCCGAGTCCCGACAGGCTAACCTTCTCTTTGCTGCAATTAATGTTGCTGAGCTTGTGATGCAGGGGCCGGGGCTGACACTGTTATATGTTTCGGATTGCAGCAGCTGGCTACGACCCAAATGATTCGTACCAAATGCATGCCTTGATCCCAGTCGCAATTACAGCAGAGGGCCGTGAATTTTTAATCATCGCGTCTGTTGGCACGGAGGGTGCCATTGTGACTGCAAGCCCCCCACAACCATCCATGCTGCCGTAGCAGGCAGGAGGAGGAGCAAGTGATGGCAGGCAAGGAGATGCGAATGAAAGCAGCTCTTTGTGTTTGACAAGGGCATTATTGTGAAGCGCGATAAGACACAATAGCTAGGGGTTTAAAACAGTGTCACTGTCAGATATCAGCCGCCGTAGAGGGGCAGCAGCAGTGGGCCGTGCAAGCAAGGCTGTATGGCCAAAATTGCCACCAAACAAGCGCAACCCGCAGCGTCCACTACGCTCTTCACTTCTTGGGCACGGGCTTGGGCAGCAAG
>NW_014010330.1:0-6031 GCF_000611645.1 Monoraphidium neglectum
GGCGTGGGGAGGGGTTGAGCGACGTTTCGTGGGCGCGAGAGTGGGCCTGTGCCTCGACACCTCCCAAGCATCACGCAGCAGGCTGACCAAATGTTTGTTTCATGCAGCAAACACCGGTCCCTGACGCGACCCTGGCGGCACTTGCTGGCAAACTGGCTGACAACAGATTCAAAACGTGTAGGATGCGTGTGGACAGGTGCTGGCGGCGCAGGCGAGCCAGCGTTTGGGAGCTGGGAGGACTCCGCACTGCCCACCCTGCGGGTCCCCGCACAGCTCGACGTGCCGCAGCTCCAGGCTGGTCAGGCGGGCGGGCAGGTGCGCCAGCGACAGGGGCACGGCCGGCGCGGGGGCGCTGAACGACTCCGCGTGCACCGACAGGCTGACGCGCGCGGGCGTGAGCGCGGATTAGGATCAGAAATCAGAGCGTCAAGGAGTGCTGCGACAACCAGTCCAGCTATAGTGATCCAAAGCCGCCTGCGCAGCTTCCCTGACCCTTTCAAATCAAACATGACAGCTGGACATCAAAACAGATCGCAAGGGGCACATGCAAGACTGTGAAACACCCGGCGTTGCGGCCGGCGCACCAGTCAAGCTGCGAGAACATGCTGAGGCGCGCGAGGCCCTCTGGCAGCACGTCCCCAGCGCCCAGCGACAGCCGCAGCGACCGCAGCTGCCCGCACGCCGCCGCAAGCGCCTCGGTCGACGCGGCGTCGACGGGTATGCGCACGGACGCCTCGCCCATGCGGCGGCGGTCAGGGAAGTAGGCGGTGCCCTTGCAAACGTGCAGCACCTGTTGGGTGGGGGTGGGGCAAGGGGTGCGCTCATGGCTCGTAGAGTGGCAGCACGCTCGGCGCGGGCTCGTGGGCGGACGGCGGCGAGGCAAGCACTAGGGCGGAGCGTACATCCGGCAGAGCGCACATCCCTCTAGTCGATGCAAAGGCCATGGGTAAGGCAAGGGAGAGGGTGGGTTGAGGACAAGAAGAGCAGCGCACTTCTGCGTCCCCCAGCCACCTGCAGGTTGCTGAGTGGCGCCAGCTGGTCCAGCCGCAGCGTCACTGGCTCATCGCTGTTGCCCTGCATGTGGCACGTGTGTGTGTGTGTGTGTGTATGTGCGTGTGTGTTTGTGTTTGGTGGGGCTGGGGCGTGTGGGGCCAGCTACCTTGAGCACGGGGCGGTGGCCGTGACTAAAAGCTGCCGACAAATGGGGCTTGCGCAGCAGATTCTCCGCGTCTCTCCCAATCGCACAATTGTGCCGGTGCGAGTGTGACATGTCTGCTGCGCTGCCGGTGGTGCTAAGCGGGAACGCATGCACACCCTGCAAGGGAAAACAGCAGCTTTGGAATGCTCTGGCAGGGGCAATCATCCCCTTCATTCTCACATGCACACACACAAATACACAAAAACACACACCGTGACAGCCAGCCGCAGGTCTGTCAGCCTGTTGAGCTGTGTGATGCCCTCCAGCGCCTCCTCGCGCATGATGCGCACCACCCCCATGTCCAGCTTGACCAGCGACGAAGTCAGGTGCATCGACAGCGTGCGCAGCAGGCCTGAGCAGGCCGGGGTGCACGACATGCGATGAGCCAACGAATGCAGGAGAGCATGTTCAGGGTTGAGTACCGACATTTCGCAGCCGCACGGCAGGCGAGCAGCCGCGACAGAAACAGACAAGCTGCAGCCCGCCCAGCTGGCCTTTCCAGGCGCGCCAACGGCCCCAGCCGACACGTCCAGCTTGCAGACTTCACGAGCCGGCCTGCAGGTTGCGAAAGTTTCTTCCCACCGCTGCGTGCTTACCTGCCACCTTGTCAGTTGACCTGAAGGCCATGGTGAGGCCCTCAATCTCCCGCAGCCGCGCCACCACGTCTGCAACACAGGATCAACGCGGGTGCAGGGCTACGCTCAGGGGAAAGTGGCAACCAGAGCGAGCGACGGGCTCCTCCCGTCGAGCCGCGCTTGGCGCGGTAGGCCGGCGTTCTGCTGATGTTGCAGCGCCGGCCTCGGCTGCTGCGCGTATGCCCAGGCCCGGGTCCCCTCCTCACCGGGCGGCGGCACGTAGTCGCAGCCGAGGGACAGGTGCTTGAGGGACGGGCAGAGCTTGAAGCAGGGGGCATCGAGGCCGCTCAGGCAGTCCATGCCCTGCACGGACAGGGACTGCCCAGCCCAGGGGCCAGCGGCGCGCGGGTGGATGCCATGAGCGCGCGCATCGTACCGCATGCAGCAGTGGGCGCCCACGCGCCACTGCATCATGTCAAGTGCACGCATCAAACCACGCCGTGACGACCATCTGGTTGCACGCCCTCCGCCGCCGCCCCCGCTTTCATGTGCCCTGTGGCGCCCGCGGTGCTGCCCACCCCACTGGACGCATGTGCGCGCACACACCTCCAGCTGTGGCAGGGATGTGAGCTTCAGCAGCCCCGCGCCCGTGAGGCGATACGCCTGGAACTCGATGACCTGGGGAGTGTGTAGGGGGAGGAGGGCGCAGCGCATGACAGCAGGGGGGCATAGGCTGACGTCCACTCTGCGGCTGGGAGCCCCTGGGCAGCATCCGTGCGTCAGAATGTTTGGACAGAAGCTGGATGAGAAGCAGGCACAGCAGCCTGCATGCTGTCCTGGCTCAAAACTCATTCACCGTAACTGAAACTTCCCCACATACAGAAGTTGTATGGCTGCTGGCCAGCAGCACCAGGGAGGCCGCCGCAGGGCCTGACCGCCCGCACCCTCTCACCCGCCCCCTCACCCACCCTGAGCCCCTTCATTGCCGCCAGCAGCGGCATCTCGTCATCCCCCAGGCCACACAGCGCCTCCGGCAGCACCCGCAGCTCCTCCAGGGCGGGGCAGGCAACAGCCAGGCCGCGCAGCAGCAGAGCCATGTCGGCGGGGGCAAACGTGCCGCCGCGGAGGGTCAGGCTGCGCAGGCACCTGGACGTGTGTGTGACCGCACAGTGTGGATGTATGTGTGTGCTCGCTCGTGGGCGAGGAGACGTTGGCACATGCGTACAGGTTTGCTTCTTGATGGCAGCTGACTGCTGCTGATACAGCGACGCCCGCGGCAAACCAGCCAACCCCATGCAATTCAAGTTGGCAGGCTCCCGCACAGCGGGGACCACCCGTACGCGTGACGTGGTGGATGGCCCAAAGCCCCACCTGAGGTTTGAAAACTCCAGGCCTGTCTCCAGCGTGATCTGGCAGCCCTCCCCCAGGTGCAGCTCAAGATGCTTTGGGAATGGCGCGAGGGGGAGGGGAGAGGGAGACGGAATTTCTGGGGTTTCCACGTGGCCGTCACACAACTGCCACCACACTGGCAGAGAACCATTCGCGTCCGAGTGGGCCATTGGGGGGTGAAGCCAGCGGTACGTCACCTCGCCGGGTGGGCTTTACAGGGGACCCCTGACAGAGGCACGCACCTCCATAGACTGCAGCTCCTGGGCCAGGGCGGATATGGCGCCAGGCAGCGCCGCCGACACGCCCGCGCCCACGTGTGCCTTGCAGCGCCGCAGGCCGGGCAGCAGCTGCCGCAGCCGCGCGACGCGGTTGCGCCTGCGCCCGCGGTTCCGGCGTCGGGCGGGTGCGGGCGCAAGCGGCCTCAGTCGGGGAAGGGGTGATTCTTACCAAAGGGCCCACACAACAGAAGGGAGTTTGTGGCCATGGGCACATGCGCTGTGGGACTCCCGCTTTCAACCAGCGTGCATCCCGTCACTCTGAGGGCTTCGTGACGGACCACCCAGCCCCAACCACCGAGACACGGCAGGCCCTGGGTCGCCACCCACCACTGCTCCGCGTCCCGATGCACAGTCAGCTCGATCCCCGGCATGCCCGACGCAAAGCCGTTGCGCCAGCCCTTACACACCAGGCTGGCCCCCTCCAGCTCCCGGGGGTCGCGAAACGAGCCACCAATAACCTGCAAATAAGTACATGATATATTAAGGACCGTGGATGCAAGCCGGCAGCTGCGCACGGGACCTCGCACGCGCGGGCATGCGACGAACAATGGCGGTGGGGGCAGGCGCGATGCCGCTGTGCTCGGCGCGGATACGGGCGTGGAGTCAGGCGCCATCACCTCTAACACTGCGTCTGGCAGCTGCGACCATGACACGTCCTGCTGCTCCGGGGCTCCAGGCTCGGCGCACGCAGCCCAAGCTTGCGAGCAGCGCACCGCTGGATGCGGCGCGCTGGTGGCCATCTCCCTGGGCAGGCTGCAACCCGGCTGCAGCCGCTCCTAAGGTCGTGTATATGTAAATCAGGCGGCTGTCGGCAGTTCCTCAGAACGCGTGGCTGACCCTACGAGTACTTTCGAGATGTCAACGGGGCCTTCAATCTGTTGGGTGCAGTTGGCCGTCTAAGTGAGGTACCGGTATCATCCTACGCATGAGCTTAACCTGCACAACAGAATTATTGGGCAGGTCGATTGTCGTGGGGTTCGGATCAAAACCTGTCGTGCAGCAGGTGCCGCGCCCACCAACCCGCTTTCCGTGCATGCCCACCAGAGGGTGTACTTGGGATTATGCTCTCATCACAATATAATACTTCTGTATGCGCAGCACACTTGACAGCCATAGGGCACGACATCATCTTAGAACATCTCGTATAGTTTCGCCACCAGGGCAGCCTCCTGCGACGTGGTCTGGGTGTCCAGCGTGTGGATTGAGTGCGGCATGCTGCCAGGCCCTCAGATCGTGAGGGGTGCCCTCAGGTGCCAGGCCCTCACCAACCCCGCTCAGGGCAGCTGCTAGATGATTCCCGTCCTGATAGTCGCCCCAGCGAGCGTCCTGGTAGCAGTGGGCATCGTTCTGGCCCTGTGAGTCCCGTGTGCGGCAAGGCGCACTCCAGCTCGAGCGGGGAGGGCGCCGCATGCGTTCCCATGCATCTCAACGCGCAGCGCATGCCCAGGGCCACGGCCGCACACATGGCTCCCCGCCCCCCGGTTTGGATCGTGATTCAAAGCCTGGTCTGTGCCGTGAGACCCTGCAAAGGGCGCTCCGGGTGCGCCTCCCCGTGCGCATGTTTGTTGTCACCAGCGGCGTCACCCGCAAAGCCCTGGCATCGCCCTTCTCACCTCTTTAGGGTTCGGTGGCTTCATTCAGAGTACAGGAGTCCAGCCACCGCCTCAGTCAGCAGCTTCCCTTCTGCCGTGCTGCAATCGCGGCCGAGCGAGCCGTGGTGGGAGGCGCAGCAGCGCGCGCTCACAAACCGGGCAGCGGCGGCGGCGCAGGCGGCGCGCGGCCCCAGCAGCGGCGCGGGGGGCGGCGGGAGTAGCAGCGCGGATCACGGGCACCAGCAGGCGCACCAGCAGCTGCACCAGCAGCAACGGCAGCAGCTGCAGCAGCTAACGCACGAGCAGCAGCAGCACCCGCGCGACAAGGGCGGCCTCGCCGGCGGCGACCCCATGGTGGCGATGTCGGTGGGCGGCTCGCGCTGCCGCGCGTGCCAGGCGCCCACGACGACACGATGCAGCAAGTGCAAGGCGGTCAGCTACTGGTGAGCCGCGGGGCCGGCAGAGGCGCCCAGGTCGAGCAGCCCAGCTAACAGGCTTGTCGCGCGCTCCATCCCTATCGTTCGTCCACCTGTCATGCACCCGGCCGCCCCGCTCGCGCTCACGCCTTCACCCCCGCCGTGCGCGCAGCTCGACCAGCTGCCAGCGCCAGGACTGGAACCGCGGCCACAAGTACGAGTGCCAGCGGCTGCAGAACCAGCAGGCCGTGTCGGCCGCCAACCGGGTGGCGGCGGCCAAGGGGAAGCTGGCCCGGCAGCTGGCCGCGCACCAGGCGGCGCAGCTGGCGCAGCAGCAGCGGGGCGCGGCGGGCGGGGGGCCGGCGAAGGCGGGGCAGCCGCAGGAGCCCGAGGAGGGGGCGCCAGTGCCGCAGCAGGTGCGCGTGGCCGCCAGATCCTGTGCATGGCGCATGGCGCTGGGCTAGAGTTGCGCTGCGCCCAGCATTTGGTGCCGGCATGGTGCAGGCAAATTTTGCTGGGGCGTCTGTGATTGGCGCGCGCAGGATGGGTGCCAGGCGCAGGCGAAGGCATGCGGGGGGGGGGG
>NW_014010330.1:6202-6901 GCF_000611645.1 Monoraphidium neglectum
GGGGGGGGGGGGGGCGCACGCAACAGCCGCGCGGGCACCTGCAAACCAGGCGACCCACCAAGCGCAGCGTGCGCGAGCTCTCCGCCCAACGCGCGCCTGCCGCGCTCCCCCCGCAGGTGATTTTCCCCTACAATGCGTTCCTCAAGCTGGCGGCGGCGGGCGGCGGCGCGCGGCGGCGCGCGGGGCCGCGGGGCCTCATAAACGTCGGCAACAGCTGCTACGCCAACGCGACCATGCAGGTGCGGCTGTTTGGCAGGACGTCCAGCAGTGGGGTCCGCGGGGTCCAGGGGGTCAGCGGCGCCCCCTGCATCGCTGCGCGCATCAGCCCAGGCGTTTGTGTTCTCCTTGTCGAGGCCGGCCACGCGCTCGAGCTAGCGCGCTCGAGCCGGCGCGCTGAGCCGGCCCCGCAGCAGCAAGGCAGTACCTGCGGCCCCGCAGCTCGCCCACACGCTCCTCCCCGCCCCATGCCTCCGGCCCCCCCGCGGCCGCAGTGCCTGCTGGCGACGCGCCCGCTGCGCGCGTTCTTGGACGCCGGCGTGCACAGCGTGGGCTGCCGCAAGCCGTCGGGAGCGTGGTGCCTGCTGTGCGAGCTGCAGGACCTGTGCACCCGCCTGGTGGAGGAGGGCGGGGACGCGCTGAGCATACGGCCGCTGCTGCGCAACATTCGCATGGTGGGGGCCGGCGCGGGCGGGGGTGTGG
>NW_014010329.1:0-4230 GCF_000611645.1 Monoraphidium neglectum
GCATGGCATGGGGTGGGGTAGGATGAGGTGGGGGCAGCTGGGCCGCCCAAGGGAAGCAGTGTCGCCCACCGTGGCAGTGTCTGCCAGGTGTGCGCCACCCGCCTCACACATTGAGCCGCCTCCTCCCCCCCCCCGCCCCGCCGCAGGCCGCCAGCGCGGCCACGAAGCCCAGGTCGTCCGCCAGCGGCCGCCAGTGCTCCCGCCACGCCGCCGCCCGCGGCCCCGGCGGCGGCTCGCGGGCGGAGGGGCCCGCCTCCGACGCCTCCGCCTCTGCGGCCAGAGCGCGCTTGAGCCAGGCCGGCGGCCCCAGGGCCCCGCGGCTCAGGCGGCGCAGCAGCCCGCACGGGGCGGGCGGCGCCGCGCCGGCGGGGGGCTTGGACGGGTGCATGGCAGCGGGCGCAGACGCGGTGGCCGTGGCGGCGGCGGCGGTGGCGCCTGCGTGAGAGTGTTCGGCGTCAAACTCTGAGGCCATAGTGTCCAGCAGCGCCGACAGCTCGGCCGCGGCAGCACCCGGCAGCACGAACAGCGGCAGCGACGCGAGCACGCAGCCGTCGGGCGGCAGCAGCCCCGCCGCGCCCGCCGCACGAGCGGCGGCACTGGCGGCGCCGTCCTCTCCCTCTTCTGGGCGGGGCGCCGCGGGGTTGGCGCCCCCAAAGGCGCTAAGGAAGCCGCCGTAGCGGGAAGACGCTGTCGCGCCGCTGCAGCGCCGCGACGCGTGGCCGCGCGCGCCCGCGGCGCCACCCGGACTGTCATGCACGACGCTGCCGCGCCAGGCCCCGCGGCCGGGGATGGGGCCGCCGGCGGGCGCATCAAGAACGCTGGGGCGGTCCGGCGGAATCAAGGGACACGGGGCGGCACCCGCCGCGGAGGGGACAGCGGGAGCGGCGTGGGCGACGGGAGCGGCGGGGGCGGCGGCGGTGGCCGGGGTTGTGCCTGAGAGGATGCACAGCTTGAAAGCACCCTGCTGCAGCTGGATGCCAGGGGGCAGCTTGATCCTTCGTGAAGGGTGTAGGTGTGGGTGTAAATACGGTCTTGAGCGGGCCGGAGGGTGGGGATGAGAGGACTTCAAGGCAAGGGAGGATTTGACCGCTGCCCAGAAACCAGCAGCGAAAGCGCCTTGCCGATCGCATGCAACAACAGGGCTGCGTCTGATTGCAGGGCAGCCATCAAGGCGCTTTGTGCTCACCCCCAACAAAGACCTGCGCCACCGTCTCACATCCACTGCAGCCCGCCTCGGCCCAGCCTCGCCCAACACCAAAACCCCAGCCAGCCGCAGCACCCCACCTGGCAAACGGGCGGGCGGCATCAAGCTCCAGCGGCGCGTCCAGCAGCACGCCGGCGCTGCTCGTCAGCAGCGCGCGCGCCTGCAGCCGCCGCACGCCCGCCGTGGCCGCGGCGCTGGCGGGCGCGAGCCAGACCTCCACGCTGACGGGCGGCTGCGCCGCCGCGGTGCCGCCACCGCCTGCGCCGCCTGCGCCGCCTGCGCCGCCTGGACCGCCGCGCGGGGTGTCGGCCGGCGCAATGATGGGCAGGCAGCAGGGCCACGCGTAAAGCAGTGGGAGATCGTCGCAGCCGTTGACGCCTCCGCAAGCGGCGCGGGCGCAGAGCGGCGCGAGGGACGGCGCGCGCGCCGCGCCGCCGAGCGTCGCCACGGTGCTGCCGGTCTGCAGCGTCGCGGCGCCGGCGGCGCGCAGCAGCGCGCTGCCCGCCAGCACGTTGTCGATCACGCAATGCTCGAGGAGCCGCGCGCACCCGGGCCTCGGGGAGGCGCTGGCGGCTGGCTGCAGCGGCTCGCCCCGCGCGGGCCGTTGTCGTGCGCTGGCGGCCCAGCCCACGAGCTGCGCGCAGCCCTGCAGCACCACCGTCTGCACAAGGGTGGGCATGCGCGGCGACGCGAGCTCCGCGACAACGCCAGCGGCGAGCGGGGCAGCGGGGGCGCTGGTGCTGGCGGGGGCCGGCAGCTGCGCGGCAGCTGCACCGAGGGAAGATGAAACCTCGTTTGAAAGGCGTGACGCGTAGGCCTGGACGTCTGAAGGATTGTCGCGCACCTGGGAAGGGTGAGTGGATGTTGTGGGTGCCCGAGCTCTTTAAAGCACGCTCAGTGCAGGGCGTGCATCAGTCAGGGGATGCACGTTGAAGTCAGGACTGAACACCAGAACGGCAATCACATGCTGCATGCAGTGATGCAGTGAGGGCCCTAGAAGCTCCCCGGGGGAGCTCCTGCAAAATGGACTGTTGCGGCGCGCCGCACCACGCACGAGCGCATGCAAAAAGACGCTAGCCGCATGCGGCTTGCACGAGGGCAAATGAACACCCGCACATCTCCACCACGCCCCATGTCCGCACAGGCTCTGTGAACCACATCTGCCGTTCTGATCGAGGCCGTAGACCACGCACCTTGGCACCGACAAATACATGCCTCAGCGGAGACACGTAGAGGGAGCTGCGTGCGGCCGCCTCCTGTGTGGGCCGCGCACTGCCTGCCGCGCCGCGCTGGTGCTGGCGCAGCAGCTGCTGCAGCATCCCCAGGTCGATGCCGGCAGCGGGGGTACGCGCCTCGTCCCCTGCGGCGCCGCCGATGTGCGCAGGCGCGGCAGCAGGCGGCGCAGGGAACAGCGCCGTCGATACTAGCAGGCAGCGCGGGCCGCTGCCAGCTGCCTGCGGGCATGGCAGCGCAGCCGAGGGCGCAGCCCCCGCGCCCGTAGCCGATGCTGCTGCGGGCAGGAATGGGGCCCCAGAGGCATCGGCGGCTGCAGCAGCGACAGCAGCGGGGGGCGCCGACGGTGGCGGCTGAAGCGTGGGCCGCCTCCAGCGCATGCGCAGCATGGCTAGAACTGCGGCGACGGCGGCCTGCACGGGGGCAGCCTCCAACACGCTGAAGGTACGAGCCAGTGCCACAATTGACAGCGCCGCTGCCCAGCAGCGCCACCACCCTCCGCCAAAGCCCGGGACTGCGGCTTCAGCAAAGCTGGCCGCCATGGCTGCGGCGGCCAGGGATAGGGCCGCGGCGCCGGCCAGGAGGGCGGCGACCCACTGCCGCGTGGCGAGCGCGGCGTTGCCCGCCCCACGGGGTGCGGTGCGGCCGCTGCCCACCCCCGCGGCGTGCACCATGGTGGCCAGCAGAGCAGCAGCGGTGCGCGTGATGGGCGTGATCAGCTGGGGCGGCAATAGAGTGGTCAGGCTGATCACCAGTGTTTCTGGCGGTATTGGCGGCGTTGCCGCACACCCACCAGTGTCCAGCACAGCTGCAGCTGCGGCCGCAGCCGCTGGTAGAGGCGCCAGCGTCGGAGCAGGGGTGACACGGGGCGCCGGGAGCTTCTCCGCCGGCAACAACGTGTCCGTGGATGTGCCTGGGCACTGTGCATGCGTCAGTTAGGGTGGTTGGGCCAACGATCACGTCCCGAGATCACGGGGCGCCACAATCCGCGCACCTGCGGGGCTGATCACTTCGCATATGAGGCACTCAAAATCAGAGCTGAAATATCATGATAGTTTGTTGCCGTCATGTGGCGAATCTGCTGCAGCCGGAACGATCCCGTAGGCATGGTCCCTGACGTATATTTTATCAACAACAGGGGGAGCACATTCATTGCTATGCACAGTACGAAAACATTTGTGCTGTTGGTGTACATTGGGAGGCACAGCAGCTGTTTGAGCGCGTCACGCGCTCAATCCGTTGCTCATGCTGCCCAACCACTACCTGTGTTTCATATGTACGATCCCCTTCTGTATGCGTTGCAGACACCTACACTCGAGCGAAGCCGCTGTCAGGCACTCGCCATCAGGCCTGGGGCCTGCGCCTCACCCAAAACCTCTGGCAAACATTTTGCTGGTGCAGGACGATGTGGACAGCATCGTCATCACCATGAGTGGTACAACTGCACCCATGGGGCCAAGCTGAAGCGCAAAGCCGATGGGAGTCCCAGACAGTGGTGCTGCACAATAGGGTCGTGCAGCTGTCAGATAGGACAGCAGCCTTGGCTGGTACGCCGCATCTTGCCCCAGGGCAACGGTGAGGGGCTAGCAGCCCCCTCAGGAAGGACAGCCCCAGCAAATTTCATGCGCACTCAGTGCTTGATGGAGGGCATACACCTTGCGATGTATAGCATGCTTGCATGCTCATGTGGTCTCAACCACCCTGCAAATTCCCAAGTGAACCATGCTTGCAGCCAAGTTTCCAAACACAACGATCATGCTTTGGTGGTGGCGAGAGCCACCGTTTTGGGGTAT
>NW_014010329.1:4739-6657 GCF_000611645.1 Monoraphidium neglectum
GAATGGTTGAGGGGGGTTGCGATAGAGGGGCGGGGGGGCGTGAGAGAGGTGACGGCGTGAATGCAGCATCCTGGGTGCGTAGCAGCGCTGCTGCTCAACAACAGCGCTCGCTCAAACCGCTCGGCCGGCTCCAGCCCTTTCCCCATGGGCCCCTTGGCATCACCGCTGCGCACCTTGGTGGCCAGCTGCTTGCGGGGCGCCTTGCCACCGGTGGACTTGCGGGCTGTCTGCTTCGTGCGGGCCATGGTGGCTGATGCTGTTGTTGCTTCTCGGTGCGGTGAGCAGAGGGTACTGGAGGTTGCTTGTGAGCTGGCAGTAAGCAACGGCGATGGTTATCAACACCGTGCGAGCATATCCAGCTTCCATATGCCTTCCCTCGCTCATACGGCAGAGGACGAAGCTCGCGGGTAGCTGGCTCCGGGGTGCGAAGGCAGCACGAAGCTGGGCTCGTTCGTTGCTCCACGGCGTCCTTCAAAAGCCGTTTGTTCGCCCTGAGCCAGCCACAACACTCACTGCTTCGGCACAGCACACCCAACACAACAACACCCATCAAACATGTCTGGACGCGGCAAGGGCGGCAAGGGCCTCGGCAAGGGTGGCGCCAAGCGCCACCGCAAGGTGCTGCGCGACAACATCCAGGGCATCACCAAGCCCGCCATCCGCCGCCTGGCACGCAGGTGTGGGGCATGGTGCTGGTTGGGTTAGCCAGTTGGGGTTGGGGCAGTGGCGCATCGTTGACTTGCGCAGCTGCTGCCTGTGGTGGTGCTGCTCGCTGCACTAAAGAACTTTCTCCTTGTCCTCACCCTCCCGTCCCCACCCACCTTTCAACTCTCTTCTCCAGGGGCGGTGTCAAGCGCATCAGCGGCCTCATCTACGAGGAGACCCGCGGCGTGCTCAAGGTGTTCCTTGAGAACGTGGTGCGCGACGCCGTGACCTACACCGAGCACGCTCGCCGCAAGACCGTGACGGCCATGGACGTCGTCTACGCGCTCAAGCGCCAGGGCCGCACCCTCTACGGCTTTGGCGGTTAAGCGGCCTCCCGGCCGCTGCTGCTGTGATGCCCCTCACCGGGCACGCATGCAAACCACACCCCAAAATCGGTGGCTCTTGCCACCACCAAACCATGACACTGTTTCTGCGTGGGCTGAATGGGCAGACTGCACAGCAGAAGATGATTGTTGCGCACATGTTTATCGAGGGAACGAAAGGCTGTGATTGTTGTGCAACCAGCACAAGATGTAGGAAATGCCTTGTGTGAGGGAAGTGGACTTGCTAGTGGGCCTTCCTTGTCAGTACACAAGGGTTGACTCTGCTAGGGGCTCGTGGCATGTGGGCAACACCACACGAAGAGGCTAGGGTTCGAGACACCGTATGCAACACCGTGTTTTTGGCGCACTGGGCAGCAGCGATGCTTGGATGTGTTGCTGCTGCTAATGAGGGGGGCACAGTGCCATGGATGCATTGGCTGCCCACAGTCTTGACTGGCCAACAACCCTCAGCTTTGTTGCATATGACACAGCTTGCTGCCAAGACCAAGCGCACACAGATGTGGTGAGAAGGCATTGCAGTGAAACCCACGGCTGCTGGGCTGCCTGTACCTATGCCACAACAGTGGTTGCAGTGCATGCACAAGGTGCATTGCACTGTTCACTGTGTGCTGGCGTCAAGCTGGGGATCACGCTGAAAGGTAAACCACAACGCTTTTTTGCCTTAACAACAACTAAAACACAGTACAGGTACAAGCCATCATGTCGTTGGCGGGTCAATGTGTTTGGCATGATCTCACTCGCAGGCAGCAACCCGGCGACACCAAACATCAATTGCAGCCAGGGCCTGTCAGGGATCATGGTTTGGTGGTGGCGAGGGCCACCGTTTTGGGGTGTGTGGTCGTGCCGAAGGGCGCAACACAGATGTACTT
>NW_014010329.1:7354-7938 GCF_000611645.1 Monoraphidium neglectum
ACAGGGGAGGATGCGGGGTGGGCGAGCATTGAGTCGGACCAGAGGCGTGTGGGCATGCGCAGGCAGCGCCACTCTGCTCCAAAACACTGTACGCAGTCCCGACCGCTGCTGCAAACAAAGGTGGCCGCTGCTGCTGCTGCTGCTAACACTTGCCGCCATGTCTGTTGTTGAGCAACAATCCCGCACGCCACTCGAACCGCGGCCGACCCCCCCAACCCCCCTGCAAGCGCTCACTGTAGATGTAGATCTTGTAGGTCTCGGCCTTGGAGACCTTCTTCTTCTTGGCCTTGCCGTCCGCGGCCTTCTTGGCCGGGCCCTTCTTCGCGGGGCCCTTCTCGCCGACCTTGGGGGCCATGGCTGCTGGTTGTGCTTGAGGAATGAGATGACAACGGGTGGCAAAGAGCGCGTATGAAATGTGATCCAACGAGCGAGGGCCTTATGTGGGGCCAATCACAAGCAGCAGCTTCAGGCAGCTGCCCACCGAGCTCAAAGTCCCGCCAGGGAAGGCAGCATGAAGCTGGGCGCCCCCGTTGGCTTCATAACCCCCGCCAGCGGCTTCTTCACGCACAGACGTTCTCATCCGT
>NW_014010328.1:0-6730 GCF_000611645.1 Monoraphidium neglectum
CACCCCGCCCGCGCACCAGCCGCCGGCCCCTCGCGCGCCCTCAAGCAAGACGCCTTCGCCGGCGCGAGGGCCGCCGCGCTCGCTGGCGCCGGCTCCGGCGACGACGGATTCGGCGGCTCCGGCGCGTTTGCCGACGCCCGCGCCTCGGCGCAGGCCGGCAGCTTCGGAGGCTATGGCGACGCGGGCGCGCTCGCGCGCGCAGCGGCCGAGGCCGGTTCCAGCGGCAACGGCGACGCCTTCGCCAGGTCACAGGCCCAGGCCCTCGCAGGCGAGTGCCTGTGAACAATTGTATATCCTGAGGTGGAAATCACAGATCTCTGACACATAACTGTCACACTTTGTCACAGGCTCGCAACCATTATATGCTTCTATCCTTGCGTGCGCAAGCGCGGTGTGGCCGCAAAGTGGCAGGTCTCACTTGCATGCCCGGCTCTCGCTCGCAACGCGCAACACTCGCAGCAAGTTGATCAGGCACCAAGTAATTGAGCCCCGCCCTCTGCATCACCCGGCTGGCCCGCCATGCCCAGCAGCGAAGCCCTGCTTGACCGCCAAATGACCGCCCTCCCCCATGCACCCGGATCAAACTCACCCACACAATCGATCACACTGACCCACGCGCCTCCAGGCGCGAGGGCTGGCGGCTACCTGGACTCTTACGCCAAGGCTGTCGGCCAGGCCATCGCGACCGGCGGCGACTCCGCCGCCCGCGCGTTCGCCCAGGCCTTCGCCGACGCGCAGTCGGCCGGTGGCAACTCAGCACAGGTGGGGCCCGGCAGTGATCGGGTGCAGGCAGAGGAAGTGGCGCCAGCAGCCACGCCACGCGCGCAGCTCAGCGTGCGGCGCAGAGGACACGGGTGGCAGCCCATCTACGCATGATGGACTCACGCATGCTCAGCGGGCAGCCATGCACGTCTCACACCCCAAGTTAATCAAGGGTCCCTTGCATCCGCCGTCGCAAACCCGTGTTTCTGAGCTGTGCGAGCTCGCCAGCTTTTTCACCACCATCTACCCAACGCTCAGTCATCACCAGCCGCCACCATTGCCAGAGCCGATCCGCCCCCGCAACGCCCTGTGCCCTGCCCCAAGGCCCTCGCCGACGCTAGGGCCATCGCGCAGTCCTCTGGCTACGGCGATTCCTACGCTAGGGCCCAGGCCTTGGCCCAGGCCGGCTCCGTCTCGGGTTGATGGTGACGGGGGGTCGATCCTTGCCGCCGACGCTGTTTTTTAGGCATTAGTTGCGGCGTGGGCTGCCCTCGCACCGGAAGTTCAACAGCGCCGGCGCATCCTGTAGTCACCCTTGGTTGTGTTGCGTCATGAACAGCACAGTGTGCAGCTGCAAAACGACAAAACTCGCAGTGGCGACCTTGATCCTTGTTTGACCCAGGCATATGTTTCTTCATATTTCTGCACATGAAGAGCCCACGCGTGTTGCTGTGTGCGTGGCTGTCAGGCGTAGGCATCAACTTGACCTAGCAGCAGGCGCACCCACATCGGCCGTCACGCACCCGCCCTGCCGGCAAGCTACACTGCATGCGAATTGCAATGTGGCATGGGGTCCTGGCCCCGCCCTCATCGGTGTTGCTGCGGTAACCTTGGACAGCTTCCTGAAAACCACTGGCTAAAAGGACTCTAAACAGCGCTGCCGCACAGGGCAGAAACCGAGCCAAGGCTGCATGTGCAACCAAGGAGTCACAGACCTGCCCGCACAAGCAAGAGCCTGTCACTCAGCCACAGAGGTTACCAGGGCTCAAGCAGTCACATTTTACAGCGCTGCATTGTCGGCCGTTCAGCACACACTGCAGGCATGGGTCGCTTCCTTAAAAAGCATCCCGGCATCAGCAGGGTTTGAACTTGCGACTGGCCCTCAGCTCCGCTATCCGCTTGCGGTCCTCCTCGAACCGCTTCCTCAGGTCAACGAGATCTGGGTAGGTGGTTGGTTGGATAGGGGTGGGTTTGTTGGTGGTTGGTGAATGGGGTTGGTGGCAGGATGAGCCAAGCGCTGCAAGGACAGCAAAACAGAGCGGCAGGTGAGCCCCGCCCTTGCAGCCCCGACGGCAGCCGCGCCGGCTCAGCCCGACGCCAAAGCCGCACGACGCGCGCTGCCCAGCTGCCCTGTCCCGCGTGCAGCCCAGGAACTCTCGATACCAGGTGGCCGCGCAGCGCCCCAAAAAAGTTAAACAAGCACCCACCGTTTCGCCGCTTGTCCCGCTGCTGGAATCGGTAGAAGTCCTCGTACTGCTTCCCCTTGCTGCCGCCCGCCGCCGCTGCCTGCGCTGCGGCCTGCGCCACGCCGCCACTGACTGTGCTCACGCCGGCCGCCTCACGCGCGCGCTTCCGGCCCTGCGGGGCAGGGGTGGGGTGCGGGGAGGGAGAGGGGGTGTGTTCGCGGAGCGGTTGCTGAGACGCCCCTGGCCACAGGGCGGTGATGCCGTTGCTGGGTTTGGGTTGGCAGGGTACTGCAAGCACCGGCGCGAGTCAGTGATCTTGGCCCGCCGCAGCCGCCGTCCGCATACCCGTGGCCGCTCCTAGATACCACCAAGGGCGAGCACGTCGCCCACCGCGGGGCACCCAAAGTCAAACCCCAAGGCAACGGCGCCAAGAGGGCCCCTGCCAATTAGAACCCCCAGCTTCTCCCTTTTTTCAAAGCCCCATCTCCACACAAACCAAGTCCGAGCCAAACGAGGCCCTCTCTCGCAAACTTTGACGTGTCATGTCATGCGCCACCCTCCCCGCCCATTCATCCGCCCGCCACCTTGGTGCGAACCACCACGGTCCAGCCGTCGCCCGCCATTGCCGCCTCGCGCGTCCGCTGGCGCGCCGCCTCCTGCTCCTCCCAGTCAGCCACCCACTCGTCAAGCTGAGGACGTGTGTGTGTGTGTGTGTGTGTGTGTGTATGTGTGTGTGCGTGTGAGTGCGTGAGTGTGTGTGTGCGCGCGCGCGTGCACGCGCGTGCATTATGATGTGAAGGTGTGACTAGGCGTACATGTGTGTGTCCATGCACTTGCGGTTTGTGTGAATGTGTTCACTTGCAGGATGTGTGAGATGTGTGAATGTGAATGGTGCATGTGTGGGAAAAGCCGTACATGTGTGTGTGGATTTGTGCGCTTGCATGCGTTCGTGCGTGCGTGTACGTAACGCGCACACGGGGGCCGCGGAGTGCTTGCAAACATCGGAAAGCACGAAAGCGCTTTAAATTTACTGGGGCCGTGGCTGCAGCCACACGGCACGGAACCTGCAGGGGGCGACCGCACCAGCAACATCCGCTGCGCGCTGCTCCCTGCCATGGTACATGCATGCGCACCCCGGCCCCGGCAAACCCTGCAAGCCCTCACCCCTCAAGCAAGCCGGCCCCTGCCGTCCCCGCACCGCGCCCGCGCGACGGAAACGGGCGCGGCGCGCTCCCAGCAACGCACCCGCTTCTGCAGGTGGGCCGTCCCCGGCCGCTGGGCCTTGTGCGCCTGGACCCACGACTTGAGGCCGCGCGGGCCCTCCGGCAAGGCCGGCTCGTACTCTATCACCTGCCCCTTGCCGCCCGCCGCGAGCGCCGCTGCGGAGCCGCGCGCCTCAGCAAAGACGACGACGCCGGAGCGCTGCGGTCGCGGGCCGTTGCAGTGGCAGTGGGGTGGGGTCGGCACGCGCTTCGCGCAAGAAGCATCAAACGCAGGCCCGGCACTGCACAGCGGCCGAGGCGCACAAGGGAAAGCGGGGCGAATGCCCAGCAGGCTCAGGCTGCAGCTGCCGAGAAAGGCCATGCCCCTGCCCTTCCGCCTCCCTTCGGCTGCTGCGGCGGTCCTGCGGCGAGGGCGCCGGCCTGCCTGCCGCAGCTGCAGCCGACTGGCTGGGTGTTGCCCAGCCAGTGGGCAACACCGGCTGCTACAGACTGAGAACGCGGAGAAAGAACACGCATGGGCTTCGTCCAGCCGCAACACCAGCTGTTTGCCTGCAAACAGGATCATGAACGTGGTCAGCGCACCTTGGTTTGGTGGAGCACCACCTGGGACACATCTCCAAAGCACGAGAACACTGCGGCCAAATCATCCTCCTCGAGCCCCAGAGGCAGGCCCGTCACAAACACGGCGTGCTTGTGCTGCTGCTGTTGCTGCTGCTGCTGCTGCTGCTGCTGTGCCGCGTGTGACTGCTGCTGGTCGTCATCCTCCTTGCTCTGCTGGTGGGCCTTGATAAATATGTACGATATCAGGCTGGAGTCCTGTCGTAGCTGAAGGCCTAGAGATTTCAGCTGAGCGGCGGCGGCGGCGCCACTGTCGCCCTTGGCCGCCGCTTTCATGGCACCTCTCCGCGTCTGCCTGCTGCAACCCGCAAGCGATATCCCGACACTGGATGAAATGCCACTAATCCGTAGTCCTGTTTGAGGGCACCGCGATGGTGTCGATGAAAAACAACTTCACCACAGAGCCCGATCTGAGAGAGCTTGGAAACGTCCTGTATGTTGTTTGGCAGGAAGTCACTGATATGCAAAATGTCTCCTCGACCAGCCTTCCTGGCTGCATCGGTATCGACCGACAGCAGTCACCAGGCGCACTCCGCGATCCAGGCAGGTTGTGTGGCTATAACACTACATAGGCAATTTTGTCGAGCTTGAATAAATTTTAACGATCAGGCCCCTTTCTGCGGGTCGCGAAATGCCCGTTGACCCAGGTTGAGCAGCTCTGCACTGCAGGGCACCGACGGTTTGTTGTCTGGCAGTCTCATCTACAGCAGCCTCATCTCTGAAGGATTGTGATAGCATGTGTACAGATCTACTGGGGAAGGGTAATTTTAGAGGCTTCGCAACATGAGAGCTGGTATACAGTATTATGATACCAATGGATTGCCTGGCACGCACACCAGCTTCTGGAGTGATTGGCCTCACTGATAAATTCCCCGATGTCTGCCTGTCCAGCTGCACCACCACATTCTCACAAAAACATCATTTACGTAGGCAAGCATGTGCATGTGCGCAGGCACGTGTACACACACACACACACACATACACACACAAACAACCATTCGAGCTTGGGACGCCACTTTACAAAGGGAGGTTGTGTACAGCACACCGCGCGTACGACGCACGGCGAATAGCAAATGCGGATGATGGTCGTGGTGCGTGCAGGTGGGAGTGATATAGGTGAGCCACACGGCAGTGCCTCTTTGCCTGCTCAATCCATCACCATGATTCAAAACGACGCGGTGCGATCATCAATCAGGGTAAATCTGTGTGGGTCTGTGTGGGGGTGAAGCGCGTCGGGGCGCAGGAGACCTGGGCTCAAACTGGAGGCGGCATGCGCACCCCGCTGCATCCAATGAGTGGGATTTCCACGCAGCGGAAGCATAGGTTTCCTTAGCTGCAAGCAGTGCCTGGGGCGCTCGCACAAGAACCGGGCCAATCGGCGGCAGGGCGGGTAAAGGTAGGCAGGGGTGGCAAGAGTGCTCATACAACACACGTCGCCAAGGCACAACCAAACTCTCATGAGCTAACACAGCGCCGCAAACGGCCACCAGACAATCACAAGCAAAGGAGAGGCTGCAGGAGCCGCATCTGCAGGCCAGCGCTTGGCCCGAGTCTGCGCACTGTCGCCACGCGAGCAGTGTGACATGCTCAGCAACCCACAGCAAGAAGCGGCCACGCTTGCGCGCCGCGGCACCTCCCACAAACAGCAGCACAAGCGCAGCGCGGCGGGCCCCTCAACACGGCAAATGCAGCAAGGTCACCCCTCACAGAACAGCAAAACACAGGCGTGGAGGCGCTGAGGCGTACGGAGGGGCGAAAGCAGAGCGGCGCGGCCCGTTGATCCCTTCCAATGTGGGCCAATTGGTGCGGGTTCAGAGTGAGCAGGCACGCCTTGAAGGCACAATTTGCCAAGCTGGGAGGGTGAGCCGTGCGCTCCTGTTCTTCGGTCCATATGTCGGCAACCTTTGACCAAAGACTTGCGCCGCGGCGTGGCACCACACAGTCCCCCGTTCCGGTGTTGCTGGATGCTGCCATGGTAAGGGGTGCGTGAGGCCACAAACAGAGGCGCCGGGGCGCCAGCAGAGCGTGTCGGCGCCGTGCTGGGTTTCAAGGGGGTCAAAGAGAAGGGATGATTCCGCGCAGGCAGGGCATCCCTCACATGTTTGCCCCACAAGGCATCAGCACGGCAAAAAGACACGACATGATGGTAGTGCGAAAGACATGCAGCCAGGGGGGGCGGGACAAACAAGAGCTGCCCCTGAAGGGGAAAGATGGGCCGCAACGCGGCCACGGCCCTGGTGCATGCCCCCAACCCTCGAGCCCTGGGCCCTCACGCATTGACGGGCTGCCGCCGCGCGGCCACTGGCCCCAGCGGCGCAGCGCGCGCATGAGCAGCGGCCGCGGCGGCGGCCGGGCCCTGCGGTCCCCGGCTGCCGAAGTCGCGGTCCGACGGCCGCACGCGCACCGCCTGCCTGTCCAACTTTGCACCGTCAAGGCTGCGCGCGGCACGCACGTGGGCGAGCGGGTCGGAAGCCGAATAGACGACGTAGCCATAGCCGAGGCTGACCTGGTTCCTGGGGTCCCGCGCGATCCACAAGCTGTCGATCGGCCCGCAGCGCGAAAAGAGCGCCATCAGGGCGCGCTCGGTCACGGCGCCTGGCAGGTTGCCGACAAATACGCCGCGGCGCCCCGGGGGCGGCGCCACCGCAGAGCGAGGCTTGTCCATGGGCTCGCCTCCGCCGCCGGCGCCGGCGCCGGCGTCACCGCGGCGCGGCGCGCGGG
>NW_014010327.1:0-4884 GCF_000611645.1 Monoraphidium neglectum
GCCGCGGGCAGGCGCGTGCACAGGCGCGGGGGTGGGGGGCGCAGGGAGCCGGCAGGCTCAGCGGCGCCAGTGCAAAGACTGCCGGGGTTTCATGGCAAGCCGTGTGCTCACGTGCTCGGGCTCCTCGAGCACCGCCACGTCAGCCTCGCTGTCGGGGATGTACTGAGTGATGTCACCGACGGGCAGGATGGACCCTGGGGGGGGGGGGAGGGACGGCCGGCGGTGCAATAACGAGTGAGTTGGTTACGCTGCCCCAGATCTGCCGATTGACAACGGCACGGCCCGCCTGCTCAGGCGTGGGCCGGGCCAGACGCACACCCGCGCCTCCGAAGGTGAGGCACCCCCCCCCCCTGCGCCCGCCCGTCCGCAAATTGCAAAGCCGGGGCCAGCGGCCGCTCCGATTGCAACAGGAAAGCGGCCGCCCCAGCCTCACGGTAAAATCAGTAAGCTCACCTTTCTCTGGGGCGTAGCGCCCCGGATAGAACTTCACTGCAAAGTCGCACGGCAGCCCCGTCCGCTTCTGCGCCCACTCCCTCACAAACGCCTCCTGGTCCGTCGGGCTGTCAAACGTGACCGCCCCCGGGAACACCCGCTCCTGGTCGCTCTTGTTCAGCCACGGCAGGAGCAGCGTCACCCGCCGCCCGGCGCCGCCGGTTACGCCGCCGGTTACGCCGTCCGCGTCACCGGTAGCGGGCTCGCCCTCGTTGGCCAGGTATGCGGCGCGCAGCAGCGGGTTGACCGCGGTGCCCGTCATCCAAGGCAGCGAGGCGGTCGTGACGATAGCCACGTTGCGCCCCGGCTCCCGCAGGCTGCTGTACGCGCCGCCGCGCCGAGCCGCGCGGCGGCGGCGGCGCTCCTCTTCCAGCCGGTCAAAGTACTCGGCGAGCTGCCTGTACACGGCCGGCTGCGCGCCGCCGTCCTGCTGGGCAGCGGCGACGCCTGCGGCGGCGCCGCCGGCAGCGGCCGCGCCGGCCGCGTCGCCGATAGCGAGCGGCCCGCCGGCGAGGCCCTCGGCCGTGAGACGGAGGTACCGAGGTATGAGGTCCCACGGCCCGCCCGCGTCTGCTGCTGCCGCCGCCGCCGCCGCAGCCGCCGCGCGGTCGTTCGCGGCCCATGGCACGAGCTGCAGCTGGCTTCCGCCGCCCGAGCCGCGGGCGCCGCTGTCACCGCCGCCGTCTGGGCCGCCGCCGGCGAGGGCCAGGCTGTCGCTGCTGCCGCCTGCTGACGACATGCCCTGGCCGACGCTCGCGCTGAACAGGGCCCCCAGAGTCTGCAGGTTCTGGGAGCAGTTGATCGCCGTCTCCGCGACCGCCGCGTGCGCCGTCTGGATCGCGGCCCGGCTCGACTGCAGCAGCCGCGCGGCGACGGCCTCGAGCTGCCGCGCGCCGAGGTCGTCCGGCGGGCTGCCGGCGCCGCCGCTGGCAGACCACGCGGCCGAAGCCGCGGCCGGGGCGCCGCCCGGCGCGCTGGAGCGCGTGCCGCGGCGCGTGGCGGTGGCGGACGGCGCGCCGCCGTCGTCGGAGGCTTCCGACTCCTCACCGTCCTCGTCCCGCAGCGCTGGCGCCGTCGTGGCGCGCGGGAAGCGGTGCGCCTGCTGCTGCTGCTGCGCCGCCTGCGGGGACGGCGCGTCGCCGCTGCCGCCCTGGCTGATGTGCGGCGCGGCCGCAGCGGGGTCGCCGTCGGCGGAGCGCCGGCGCTCCCGCGGGGCCTCGTGCGGCGTCGCATGCGGGACGGCGGTGGCCTGCGCGGCCATGTTGCCGCTGCTGCCGAGCGGCTCCCAATCCTGCCGCATGTGCACGCGCTGCGCGCTGCGCGGCTGGTGCTCCGCCAATGTGAGCGTGCCCTCGCTCGCCGAGCGCTTCATCGCGCCCCCTAGCCCAGGCTGCTGGCTCTTGACACGACGCAACAGCTGCCAGTCCTCCGTCTGACCACTGGCCTCTATGAACCGCTGCAGGGGCTTGAATCCACCGATCCTCTCCTCGGCCTCTCGCCTGAGGCTCGTTTCCCACTCCTCATAGTGCGCGGCCAGCCTCTGCACGGACGCGTGCTTCTTTGCCTGCGCTACTATCAAACTGAGCTGCTCGTGAGGAGGACGCAGCTCCTGAGACCTGGACGTCCAGCCATGGATGCTAGGTTCTGCTGAGGGCCGCAGTCCCCATACGGGGCTGTCGTTGGAGTGCGTCATGTCACACCCTTACAACATGGGCGTTCGCGGGGTCGCCTGTGAGTGCGATGGCTGCAGTGCAGAGCGTGCACCCTGTAGAGCACACAGCATCAGCGCGTTTTTGCCCGCATGTAAATGTGGACACGTCACCGCGTTTGGAATCAATAAATCGAACGTAGCACCCACCGCGCTGCGCGCGTGACCAGCCCGTGCGTGACGGAGGGGCATGCGCTCCAACACCGCCGTGGTGGTGGGTGTTCCAAGAACGCTCCGGCCCTTTCTTCCCGCGAATCGGGAAATCAGATGAATCAACAGACACCAGCATATTGATTGAGAACCCCCTCGTCCACGCATGCACCATGGTTTGGCTGGCGTGGTTGCCGCCAGGTGGCTGTTTTAGCAACCGACACTTGACACGGTGACCGAGCGGCCCCCTGCCGCCCTTGCTAGTGCCTCCAGCTGGCGTGCAATGCGCCGTGACGCATTTCAAGGCGTAGGCAGGAGTTTATTGCACACTTTTAGCTGGTTGAATTGAGATATGCTTTCATATTGCTGGGTACGTCATTTTGTCAATTATGAGTGCACGTCATGCTTGTCATCGTAGGGCCGTGCAGACCCTGCAATGCAGGGCGCTGCGACAGCACTCACCAGCGACGCCGCAAGTAACGAGAGACAGCGCGGCCTGCAGCGAGCCGAGCAAAGCGGCAGCATCATGGCCTGGTGGTCACAGCCCAACCCCGTCCTTGATGCAAACCTTAAGCTGTCACCTTCCCGCGCGCCACCCCAAGAAGGGAAAGGGACTGCGCTTCCGGCCTACCCAGACGGGTACTACAGGCTGACACCGCATCCCACGAACAAGCGATGCCCCGCCCTGCGCCTGCTGGTCCCTGCGGGCCCAAACTCCCCCCCCCTCCCCCACGGATAAAAGCGCCGCAGCACCGCAATCGGTGGTGTGGGCCGCGATTACGCCACTCAATGCAGGGCGGCTCGACACAAGCTGCTAATGTGGCCGGACAAGTGCGTCGGGCGCCAGCCTTTGGGCAAAGCTTGCCCGGCCGACAGCCGCCTGAGGTGCCGTCGTGGTTAGTCGGCCGCCTGTGAAAGGGCTCTGCGGCTCCAGCAAAGCAGTGCTGGTGAGCGCGGCCGCGTTTTGGGCGATCCGGATGCTGCCTTAAGCAACTGCGCCAGCCAGGGTTGCCTACTTGCAATCCGCCTGCACGGCATCGGTTGACTTGTTGTTCGACCAACTGCAGCTTTGGCTGGGCCGGTTGTAAGGGCCCTCTGGTGCGCCTGCATGGTGATGCTACTAATCCTATCTTTGTCCCAAGGGCGCTGGCCCGCGGTGCCACGGCACGCTCGGTGGCGCTCGCCACATCAATCACATGGAGGCGCATGCATGGCCGTCACCCCGCACTCACCCAGCGGAGATCGTCGTTGCCACCACGCCGTCCAGGTGCTCTCGCTTGCCGCATAATATATACCCTGGCTGACCTTCACTAGCATTCCTCATCCATCAACGCAACACGTACACCATTTTGCAGTGCTTTGCGCGGTGCAGCGACACAGCGCGTCCGCTCGCAAAGATGCGTGGGGCCATTGGCCATGCCTCTGGGCCCAAAACACACTGTCGAGGCCTCGCCGGGGCCTGTGGCATCAAGCCGCTGGGAGCCTCGGCGCTTCGCTGCAGGAATGCAGCGGCGCAGCAGTGTAGGCCAGCATGCATGTCTCGGGCTCAAGTTACCAGGTAAGCACAATATTGTGCGGCATGTGCGCCGTGGAGCTTCCAGATCGCCGATACTGGGTCGAACTGCGGCAGCCACCCGTCATGGGCTTCGAGAAGCATGCATCGTTGCTCGGCGATGTCACACCCGTTATGACTGTTCACGCAGGTGCACACCAGCACGTAGCCAGGCTGCGCTGCACGCGCGTGCGCCTGGTGCGCGCCGCCCCGCCGCCGCCGCTCTCGCCGCGGCGCCCGGCGCGCGCCGCGCCCGCAGTGGCGCCTACATCTCGGCCGCATTCTGCCGCCGCGGCGGACGCCTGATTGTCGCCGCGACGCTGGTGGGTGCCGGCCGGGTGGCGCCCGCCGCCCGCCTCACCGCCTCATGTTGCCGTCCTAGCTTGCATGGAAGCCTGCTGCGCGCGACGCATGGATCCTTGCACCAACATCATCACCCAAACGCCGTTCATCCAATCTGCATCCATCCAAAGCCTATAAAATTTGGCGCTGCCGGTTTCGCCTGGATTGCCTGCTGCTTCTGCGCTCGTTGCCGGCCCCGCTGCACCTCTGCTGTGTGAATTGGCTGCACAGCGCAGCAACGCTTCCGCCCGCCCGCCGCGGCCGCCGACGCCTCCTCCGCCCCCCTCGTGCCGCGCATCGCTCGCCCCAGGCCGGCGTCGCCGACGCGACCGACGTGCGGCAGCTGCTCTCCCAGGAGATCCAGCCCCACGGGGAGCTGGTGCAGGGGCGGCTGCCCAACGGGCTGCAGTACGTGCTGCTGCCCAACAAGACGCCGCCGGCGCGGTTCGAGGCGCATCTAGAGATGCACGTCGGCAGCGTGGACGAGCGGGCGGACGAGCAGGTGTGCAGGGCGCGGGGCGCGGCGGGCAAACGGACTCTTACAGTTGGAAGATTGGGGATGTGTGCGTGCGTGGGGGGCGGCTGCGCGTGCTGGGTGCGCAGGCGGCGGGCGGGGGTGCGCAAGATTGGGGGCTGGAGC
>NW_014010327.1:5069-6912 GCF_000611645.1 Monoraphidium neglectum
GTCGAGAGGGGGGGGGCCGACACGCGCTGCGCGTAAATGGGTTTCGGATGGCCCCGTGGAGTCGCGGTAGGGCGTCGAAGCGGCTGTGGATCGGGGCACCTGAATGGCGAGGGTTTGAAAAGTGGGCAGCTGGGGCGGCGCAACCCACATGCGCGGCGCTGGGCGTGAACAGGGCCCCGCGCTCGCACTGAGCAGTGGCGGCAGGCGGCGCCAAGCCCCCGGCGTCACACCGACGGCTGGGTGGCGAGAAGCGGCTGCGGCCCCTCCTGGCGGCGCCGCGCCGGCGCCGGCGGACGGCGCAGCCCCTCCCACACCTGCCGCTCCTGGCCTGATTTCGGGGCGCGCCACCGGCAGGGCCTTGACCGTCCCGACCGCTATTTGACCGAGCTTTGACCGTCGTTTGACCGCAGGGCGTGGCGCACCTGGTGGAGCACGTGACGTTCCTGGGCTCCAAGAAGCGCGAGAGCCTGCTGGGCACGGGCGCGCGCGCCAACGCGTACACCGACTTCCACCACACCGTGTTCCACGTCCACGCGCCGCTGGTCAACGGCGTGACCGACGCGCCGATGCTGCCGCAGGCGCGTTTGGGGGCGGCTTGGGCGGTGTGGGCGCCGCGGCGGCGGCGCGAGAGGGCGCCGCGGCGGGCGGGAGGGGGGAGCTGCTTGCGGCGCGTGCACGAGCGCGGGCTCCGTTCTTCGGCGACTCCTTTGGGGGCCGGCCCAGCTCGCCCCGCCTGCGTCGCATCGGCGCGCCCGCCCTTCCCCCTACGCCGGAACCTCAGAAGCTCCCCTTCTTCCCATGGCGTTGACCCGTTTGACCGCCCGCCCTGGCCCCCTCCGCGAGCAGGTGCTGCAGGCGCTCGCGGAGATTGCGTTTGCGCCGCAGTTCCTGCCCACGCGCGTGGAGAAGGAGCGCAAGGCGGTGCTGGCGGAGGCTCAGGTGTGTATGAGTGTGTGTGTGTGTGTGTGCGCATGTGAGAGAGTGTCTGTGTGTGTGTGTGTGTGAGAACGTGCGTGCGCGCACGCGAGCGCGCATGTGCGTTTGTGTGTGTGTGTGTGTGTTTGTTGGGGGGAACGTGGAGTGAAGTGGGGGCCTGCGGGGGCGGCGCCCGTTTGCATTTATTTGCGCCCACTGAGCGCGGCAGGCGGCCGGCCGGGGGTTGCGCAGCATTAGGCTGTCGGGGCGGCTGGCGCCTTTCTTTGGGGGTGGGGACGGGCGCGGCGGCGGGCGGGCGGGCGGCAGATGTGGAGGCGGCCGCGGCGGCGAGCGCGAGGCGCTGAAATGCCATGCTGCTGCCAAACAGCGGCTCGCGCTGCCCTCTCGCGGCACGCACGCATCCCCCCCGTTGAAACATGATGCATGCACGCATGCCCCCTTCACAGCACGGCACAACGACGCACACGTGTCCACACACACACGCTCTCACATGCACACGTACACACTCGCACAGCAAGCCTGCAATCCCCCCCCCTTCACCCCAACACCCACCCAATTAGATGATGAACACCATTGAGTACCGCGTGGACTGCCAGCTGCTGCAGTACCTCCACGAGGAGAACAACCTGGGGTACAGGTGACGCGCGCATGGCCGCCCGATGGCGCGCACCCTGTGTCGGGGGCCGGTCACTTTCCGCAGGGCCAGTCATCCCGTGCCCCTCCGCAGCCAGCAGCGCGGCGGCCGCCGCGCCTTGCGGCCCCTCCGCCCCTGGCGCGCCCGTCGCCCCGCGGCCGCTCTGGACGCCGCCGCCGCCCTGTGGCCGCCCCCGCGCTTGCGCGCCTCCGCGCTGTCGCGCCGCTCAGCCCCTCCTGCCTCCGGCGCTCCTGTTGCGCCTCACATCCCCCC
>NW_014010326.1:0-6725 GCF_000611645.1 Monoraphidium neglectum
TGCCTGGTAGGGTTTGAGGGGCCCACCAGGGTCCAGGAGCCAACGAATCAATCCTCGGTCACATTCCATCAAAGGGCCAAAAGCCACCACCAAAACTGTCACAGTAGTTCAGTGTACTTGAGATTCATGCATATCTCGGCCCTTCCTGTTCAAGTGTTCTGTCGCTCACCTGCTGCGGCAGCTTTCAGCATGAGTGCCAGCATCAGTAGGGTGGCCACACAAGACGCCTGGCCTTTGCGCCCAGCCATGTCGCTTTGGACCAACAAGCCTGCGACAGAGCGTAGTGATCACATGGAAATCAACAAAATGCTCAATAGGCACGTCTGCTTCAAAAACTGGTTTCAGTGCAATCTGTCTGGCCACAGCCCATGCTTTGAACGGCGCACGGTAGCCACCTGAATCTCAGTCACACAACGCTGGTGCTTTACTGTACAATCCCATGAGCCTGGATGGCTCCAGGAGCGGGCGACCGCGGGACGCTGTAACAATCCTAATCCTAATCCTAATCCATGCATGCCCGCCCGGCCCGGCGCCTTGGCATCCGCAGGCTGGGCACAAAGTGCGCCTGTTTGCAAGGCCTGCGGATGCCTACTGGGAGAGTCTGTCACCCGCATGTGCGGCGAATACTCCCATAACAGTTTCAATACACAGCAAGTGTGTGCTCAAAATCATTATGTCGTCCCCTGTCAGCCTTCAGGCTTGCGATTGAGAGGCACAGAAGGCAGACTATGTGCTTGCTGCACAACATGCAGTCTGCCCGGCGGCACTGAGGCCTCGGCAGGACGCATAGAAATAGGGAGCGCAAGGAGCCTAATTATCTCACCCGCAGTCTGTATTGTTCTGACCAGCCTATGCCAAACCCCCCAAGCACGTCGGCGCGTTGGCCGGTGAATGCGAAAGCGGATCAAGCAGACATCAACACCATATGCGCAACATATGATTTGATTGTATTTTCTATAAACTATACACGAGTTTTCAACATACGGGACAGCGCAAGACTTCCGGACAGCGCAAGACTTCCGAGTTCCGACGTACCGGTAGAGTCTGTCCGCAGGCGACAGTACCCAGCGTTTGCTGAGTTCACAGCATATCATGAGCACTTTCTTGGTGCAAGGCTACTCGGGCTTCGGGGAGGACGGGTACGCACTTAACCGGGTCACGCGCAGGCTGTCGGCAGGCTGTCGGCAGGCTGTCGGCAGGCTGCAGGAGTGTGCCCCCGTCACCAGGCAGAAATGTGCCGATGCCACCAAGAGGTGTGCACAACATAATAACAGGATTATACAGGATTGTGTGGGCAGGGATACCCCACTCACTTTTAGCATACTGCTGCTTGCCACATCTGCCATGTGCGGTCCAGCGGTGTCTACGGTGGGGACCACTCCAGCACACACAAGCACACACACACACCCTACTTGGCTCCTCAAGACCCAAATAATTTCATGTGGCACGACAAGTACATAAATTGTGTGGAACACATGAACATTGAAATACAACGATTTGTGCAACCGAGATCAAATACATACCACGCACAGCTTGATGCCGGGGGCCTCATCGGCCAGCAGCAGATGCAGCTGCTGGCCCGTGTGGCTGAGGCGGTGTTGGTGCCGTACAAAGTGCACTTCATCAGCAACAGTGCGCAGCCTGCGGAGGATGGGGCCAGTGCTGGGTTGGATGCCCAGCCATGAGTGCGTGGTGTGCTGTTGTCACCGCGGCCCAGCCATCCCTCTGAACATGCCATGCCCCCAGTCGGCACTTGGTCGTCTTATGCTGCACGGGGTGCTTCCAGGCGGCCTTGGGTTTGTCAAGGCGTGCTCGGTCCGCAACGGCAGTTTGTTCGCACGATTCCGTGGCAGACGGCCCTTCTGTTCACCGCACCAGTCGCCCTTCTTGGCAACCTGCCCAGCACAGTTGATGGGGTATGCATCTCCCTTGGCGCGGCAGGTTGCACTAGTAGCAAAAGGGGCGTGTTACCCCAGTACAAAAGGTGGTGTTACCGCCGCCGTGGTAACGGCGTAACGCGCAGCCGTAGTACAGGGCAACACGCTGTAACAGGGTAACCTGAGTCGACACGTTACCGCCGGCGGTAACGTGATGTTACCAACCCAAACTAACACAAATAACCTAGGTAACAGCACTTTCACAGTGTTACCCCTTGACCAATGCACGCAGCAGCCTAGCCCATTTTGTACAACATTGAACTGTACATAATTGGTTTCGATGCATACATGCATGCTTTCAAGGATCCTCTCACAAGTGGTGCAGCCCCTCGGTGCAAGGGCTTCTCAAGGGTGCCCTCAAGCGATTCAAATGATACAAGTGCTGCAGTGGGCTCAATTGCCATGGAAAGTTCTGCAATATCATTGCATGGGAACATGGTGGCAGTGCACTTGACCCCACCACGGTACTCGCATGGTAGGACACGCCCAGTGGGTGGCACCACCCACCGCACCAAAGCATCAGCCCCGTGCGCACTGCTTGCGCGTTTGATTGTGCACGACAACCATGTGCAGGCTGATGCACAGCAATCGAAGTATGCACACCCACAAATGCATGCATGTGCAGGTCCATACTGCTTGTGACGGGATTGCAACGTCCTGCCGGTCGACCTAGAGAGGGGGGTGGGTGAGCAAGTGAGCGTCGCGTAGCGGTTGTTGAGCAACTTGATCAAGGCAGCCCCAGGGCACCTCCAGAGCACATGGAACGGTAGCAGTCGCTGGAAATGTCGCGTACCTGACTGATCTTCGATCGTGCTTGAAGCCGCGGCTGATGTGGGCATTCTGCGTTGTTTGGGACGGTTGTTGAGGTCAAGGCGAGGAGTGGCTATGCATGATAGCTTTGACAAGCCATGACACAGTATGTAACTGGTATATGACATTTGCAAATGCAATCCGCTTCGTATCTACCGTATAACCCGCGATGCGATTAATGCAAAACTATGGCAACCACGCCCCGTGGCATTCTCAGCGTATGTGAAGCCCAGGTTGTGATGATAACCGCGAAAGACTTCTTTGGTGCTTACGTATTTTGCTCTGCCCTAGGGCACGTGTTCTACCCACTTTGGCCTCGCTCCGTCCGCTCCGTCCACCCCCATCAGTAATGCGGTGCGCTGCGTCCGTGCGCGGTGAGCATAAACGTTTATGTATCAATAACTATCAAAACAATAGTTTAGCCTCCCTGCAGGGGCATCAGCTTGCACTCTAAGATGTGTGCGCAACAAGGTGGCTGGTGCTCCCTGCCACCGCAAGAGCGCGCGCAGCGGCGAGCCCTCAAAGCTCTAAGGTAGAGTTCCTGTAACACTTCACCTGTTGTTACCCTGTTTCCTCCGTTGTTACCTGCGTAAGTTACCGTGTTCCTTTTTGTTGCATAGGGTTCGGGTACGCGCGGGGTCCCACACCGCGGCACAGGGCGGGTACGCCACGGGTACCCGACCCCGGGCTCCATGAGGGTATGACGCTGTGCGGGCAGGCGCCCCAGCTCACCACCCCAGGACGGACCGCGCACCATACGGTCACCGATGAGCACTGCATGGCAGCCTGGGCAAGCTACAGCCGTGTTGCCGCCGCGGCCGATACGCCTCGCGCATTCTGTTAGCAGCTGGGCCGTGTCATCATGTAACATCAGCGTGTGACAGTCATGGCCCCCAGCACCCAGAGCTGTGATCTAACCTGCTGTTGGGCCAAAGAGCAGGTTGTATGGTATCATGAGCCAGCACCGCGGCTGGAAGAGAATTGCAACAGCTGCAACAGTTTGCCGCCGTGGCGCTGTGGCCGCTCTTCTTGGGTGCTGGTCCTGTTGAAAGGTGTCGCAGTTTGACCTCAACATGTCACAGCCATGCCTTACTGACCTTAGCAACCTACCGTGGCTGTTGTGCAGCCAAACAGCAGGATCTCCGCTTATAGCTGCAACAGACCACAGGCTGCAGCTGAGTGCAACCCAGCATCCTTGTGCTGGGTCCATGTGCTGTCCTGCAAAATGCCACCGTGTTCGCTGGGTTTTACTGCAACACACACACACACACACACACACACACACACACACACACACACACACATGAGCAATACAAGGCGAGCTGCGGTGTCATACTAAAAAGACAAATTGATGCATCAGCTGAGCGCATGCGGGCACCGCTTGCAACTGCTTCGTCGCGTTGCCCAATCAAAACATATTGCTGCAGCGCAATGCTTGCTGATCGCGCGAGCTTGGCACAAGCCCCTGTGCATGAGCAGGAGCATCGCAAACCCCTACATATAAAAGCACAGCTTTGCACCGGCCATTGCCCTGCCCTGCCAGCCATTGAGAGACGACAAGACAACAAAACAGCAGTGCGCCCAATGCCATATCTGCGCAACCAAACGGGCGCGATGAAAATGCACATGCGCGCTGGTGTGCCATGCCAGATCCCCCCTTCCACTCATCATCGCCCCCGCTTTCGCTGCTGGTGCCGCTCTCCCCGCGCGCCGCTCTGGCCTTGGCAGCGGCAGCCCTTTCGAGATGTACGGATGTACGCCGCCATTGTCACGGCCAGCTCTCCGCGCTCAGCAACGGCCGCCCCCGCCGCAGCCGCGTCGGTGTAGACGCACAAGCCCCAAAGCTCCAGCCCAGCGACGCACGGCACGACAAGGTAGAGCTTGCTCCACAGCACCTGAACTCCCGGTGCTGCAGCAGAAACATGCGAGTGGCGTTCGCCTCAGACATTTGTCTCGTCGCTGCTCAGCAGCTCGCACGCAGTCTGCACTGCCACCTCAGCCAGGTACGCCAGGATCTTGGGCAGGGTGAGCGCTGACAGCGGCAGCCGCAGCCCATCGCTGCCACCTACGCTGCGTGCACAAGGAAAGGGCCCGGGCATGCTGATCGATTTTGTAGGGTTTGGGATGTTCAAGGCCCAACACAACATCATGTTGGCAACAACCTCCACCGCCCCCACCGCACCTGGGTGTGCAGCATAGCCAGGAAGGGCTACGCGATGAGCACGAGCTGTCGAGAGACAGCGATGCAGAAGCGCTCAGCAAAGAAGGATCCTGGGTTGTCCTTGACCCAGCCGTCAGCTGCTAGCAGGCCCTCAGGCTTGAAGAACTTGAGGTAGCTCAGCGCCCGCGCAGCCAGCTGCCGAGCCGCGTGATGAGCTGCGGGAAAGTTTGGGATTAAAGAACACAAATGGGTTGCAGCGGGGTAACATTGGAGGACCAGCAGGGTGCTGCAAGGTGCGGCAAGAGCACTTGTGCGCTGGCATGCACTGCAGTGTGGAATGAAGCTAGCAGCCGTAGCTCTGCGGGTTCAAACAGGGCAGGCCCTAGTCTGCATTCTCACCCCGTCGTCACAGCCCTGCTCGTCCAGTTTGCGCGCTGCAACCATGATGCACCAGCAAGCATGTCGGCACCGGCATTTGCGGCACGCACGCGCGCACACAATGCACAATGTTGTGTGCGCTTGCGTATGAAGGGTGTCGGCGTCGTCGACATGAAAGCACAATTTCTTTCTGATAAGCCCCGTGTTTGCGCCAGCCGCCGCAGCCGGCCGCTGCCGGCAACGTCCACGATTGCAGGATCAGAAGCCGAGGCTGCAGCCACGTGCACCCTCACACCTACCTCCCACTTGCGCCGCTGGCTGGTATACTTTTGCCGCGTCAACGGCTTGTTAACCTCGTGGCTCGCGCCGCCAATCTCCGCACGCAGCTTGTTGGTGATGCTGCCCGCATTGAAGGGGAATGGGAGTGAACATGCAGTTGGTGTGCGCAGTGAGCGCGCATGGCGGGATGCGCAATGCTGCAAGCATATGGCTGCTCATCGCATTGCCATTGCCACCACCCAGAGGGATGCCACTGAACGTACGCAGTGATGAGGGGTGCTGCACAGCAACGCAGGCGCACCTGGCACACGCAAAGCCCTTCTGCTTTGGCAGTTGCTTCGCCGCGGCGCCGCCGCACTGCGCCGCGTTGTGGCCTCCATCCCCCCATCCACGCCTTGAACCTCCACAGCGTCGATCGATGCCACAGTCAGCTTGCCACGGCCCCTCCCCGGCCCGGATGTAGATCTCGCGATCGCACGGCCGCGGGGCGCGTCCTCCTGCGGTTCGGAATCCAAATCCTCCAGGCCAAAATCATCGACATCATCCTCTTGATCCGACTCGCCAAGTGAAGGGCTGCACCGCTGCCGCATGGCACTGCCCATGCAGTTACTGCAGGTTATGGGAGTTCGAACGCAATGCCCGGAAGCCTCCCAGATACTGTGTGAGCTGTCCCAGATACTGTGTGAGCTGCTAGTACACATACGCACTGCAGCCAGCATTGCTAGGGCGCAATCGCTATTGCTGCTGCCCACTGCGCCATTGGTATTGCATTGATGATGAGCCAGCTTGATCCCTTTGCAGCGGGTCACGCAGTCGGGCATTCCAAGCACGTCTCAATGGCCTGAAGAGGCGTCAGCCACGTGGTAATACCAGAAATGTCAGCTGCTCTGAGTGGCTGGATTTTGGTCTTGGCCGGTAACATGGATTGCATCTCAAACAGGCAAACGCGTGTCGTTTTACGATTACAAGGCATTTTCTCCTGCACACTGATCACTCAATGTCCAATATTGCAGTTAGTGGATTCAACATTCGTGCACTTTGTCATGCCTCAAGGCAGGTTTGCTTGGCCGTCCCAAGCACCTGCCACTGGGACCAGGAGGATGAGGAACAGCGATGCCGCACGCGCCGCCAGCGACATCACGTTGGAGCCTTCTCTACTA
>NW_014010325.1:0-6723 GCF_000611645.1 Monoraphidium neglectum
GCAGTACATCCTCCGCCTGCTCAACAATGACCGCGAATGAGGGGGTCAGCAGCAGCCGGCTTATGGGTCCCGTGCAGCAGGCAGCCGCCCTAGGCTTTGTTGTTAGGGCGCACGGCTGGCGTCGCACACATCAGGCTTGCGCCACAGTCGTGCGCCACATCGAGCCTGCCTGTTGCAGCACGCATGACACCGTGTGCAGGGGTTGGGTTTTGAATGTGTGCCTGGTCGCGCGGCCCGAGGTTACTGCGCTTCACGGGGCCAGGGTCTCAAATTTTTGTCACTGCTGGCCAGGCGCTTGCCACTGGGTGGCTTGTATCTGACCACTAATGGCGTATTTGTCGTTCTTCTAGTTGTTTTGTGATGTCCGATTGATGCTGTGGCCTGAGTAACATCTACGCATGAGCTACTGATCCTCACGTTGCTCAAAAAGCTGCCTACTGTTACAAGGGAGGCGCCTGACAACACCCAATTTTTCCAAAGTACAGATCACTCTTTTCATCATAAGCCAGGGTGTGCGACAGTGCGGCAGCGCAGTCACACGTGCTGTTGCGGTCGTAGGACACACCTGCCGGGCGCGATGAGTGCAATTGCGCGCACAAAAACGGCAAACCTCGGCATCGTACAACGTAGTGAGCGACAGTGGGGCGGCCGCCGTAAACACGTGTGGAAGCGGAATAGACTGTCTGGGTGCGGACCTGCGCGGGTGCGGGCGCTGCTTCTGGCGCGCGACGTGCTGCGCACTGCATGCCCGGCTGCTGAGGCTCGGTACACCCAATGCAGCATTGGGTTGAGCAGGACAGCAACAACAGGCTCCCACGTGTTGGGTGTTGTAAGATGAAGGGGCAGCAACCAAAAACCCAGCCCTGGCAAAGGCCAGGTGTTTGCCCACCAGCGAAGACGCGGGCCGGCTGCGTGTGGCCAGCCCCATCATGCAATCGCCCAGTGCTGTGCCATCGCTTGACAGCAGTGGGTGGGTGGGTAGGAGGGGCCAGGGTTATGCCCCCGTGGTACAGGGTGCACCGCGCAGTGCGGCGCTCTCTCGCTCGGCCGATAGTGCCCCTCTCTCGGCCGGTCGCCCGGCTGTTGGGTGGCTGACTTCAAATGCAGCCGTCTCTCGACAAGTGACAAAACGTCGACGCTTGTCGGTCAACGTGAATGCTGTCTGCGATGGAGCCATGGAAGCAAGGGGCACGCGCCCCACGAGGCCGGCCACAGGACAAGGGACACGGTGCGCAGGCAGCTGCGATGCTCCAGTCACCTCTCAGCCACGTAGGCACGATGCAACAACGGGCACAAGAGTGCCGCAGCAACAAGAAAGCCATCAACTGCATTGGGATGATGCCCCCCAGGGGGCCACAAGCAGGGTACAATACAAATGAAAAGGATGCATGGAAGGTTGAGGCCTTGAGCGCGGCCAGGAGCGACATGATGGTTTTCAAAGGTGGGCAGTGACCCCTGCCGCGGGGACGCCTGGGCAGGCTGCGCCGGTGCAGGCGCCAGCAGCTGCATGGAGGGGCAGGCTCGTACACTGCTATGACGACGCCCTCTCTCAAGGCATGCTCGGGCGCTTTCGTCGCCTGCACAGCGCCCGACGCTTTCCCGGGTAATCTATAGCCCATGGCGCCACAGTGGGGGCACCTGGGCGCGCTCGGCCAGCCGCACGCCAGCCCTTTGCACGACTGAGTGCAAGGGTGAATGAGGTGACGGCCATCGACCCGTAGCAAGAGGCATACCGCGGCAGCAGCGCGGGCCCTGCACCCCATCCCGGCCAAGCGGCTGGGGGTCTCGTGTTTCGTATTCTTCTCTGGAAAGCGTGATTTCCGGGCCCTGCAATGGTCCTGGGGGCGAGCCCACAAAGGCCCAGCCCAGGTCCAAAACAGAGGCCAGCACAAAGGCCAGAGAGCCGACGCATGTAATTCAAGGCCCTTTGCTGCGCCGATTCACTCCAAAGTGCCTCATGAGCCGGCGCACTAGGGATCCAAACGACCCGTCCGGCCGGCTGGGCGGCCGGTAGCTGCCAGAAGGTATCGTGCGAAGGGGCGGTGGGCACCGCCGCCGGTCACGCCGAGTGGTGGAAGAGCGAGGTGGCGTGGCCGACGAGGTGAGTCAGCACTGACGACCCCTTGGAGTGGGTGATGGCCGACAGTAGCGTCAGCCAGCCGATAGCGACCACATTGTTGTAAGCGATGCGGTACGGCGCCGGCACGAAGCGGAAGTTGACTGGGCGCGTGATGGGTTGGCGGTTGGAGTGAGGGGGGAAAGGGGCCTTGTCAGCTCAGAAAACCCTTTGGCTGATCAGACGCCAACTTTGCCAGCGGGCCAGTTTGCATGCTGCACACGGCGCTCAGAGCCCTGTGTAACCAGCAAGGCATGGCCGCAGCAGCGGCAGCGGCGTGGCCAAGGGACCGCGACGCGGGCAAGGGAGGGCGCTCACTCAGGTGCGCGAGCGGCCAGATGGCGTAGTTCGCTGCCAGGGTGGGCAGGAACTTGGCGGCAACGACCGCGGGCACCGCCCCTGGGCGGCCCTCCATGAGCGTGATCACGCTGAAGAAGAGGGCCGTGCCAACGCTGGCGTACACAACCTGTTGTGTGTGTTGCAATTGTGTGATTGTGTGTGTGTGTGTGTGTGTGTGTGTGTGTGTGTGTGTGCGTGTGTGAAAGAGAGAAACACGGAGCGACAGAGAGAGAGAGAGAGGGTGACATGCTGGAGTGGGGGAGGGTGGCCACAATCTCAAGGATGCATTCGGGGTAGAAAGGGCAGCAACGGCGTCTGCGACGCCAGGCCCATAGCCGCTGCCTGGCCAGACGATGCAGCACTGCGCACGTGCAACTCTCCCCTTTCCTGCCAGCTGGTGGGTGTGCGGCGACACCTCCAAAGAGCCCCGGCCGCCCCACAGACAACCTGCTTGTCCGGATGCGGGCGAGCACACATGCATGCACGCATGCATGTTGCATGCATGCTGCATGCATGCATGCATGCATGCATGCATGCACAGCCCCCCACGAGCTGCGTGTGCACCTGGTCCAGGGCCGTCTTGACCAGCACCGTTGACATGGCCTTGGGGTTGTCAGGGGAGATGTTGGCCTCAAGCCAGTCGTACCACAGCGCCCCCAGGGGCCCGTCGATGCACAGCCCGTACGCGCCCAGCCGCAGCACGCGCAGCGCGTCGAGCGAGGCACCGGGGTGCGCGACGTGCTGCGCGATGACGTCACCGATCATGAAGCCGACAAAGCTGGTCGCGAGGTGAGAGGGGCGGGGGGGGGGGGAACGGTGGCAGTGTCAGGGGACGGCCTAGGGGCAGCGAGTGTGGTAGAGTGGGGGCAAGGGGCAGGCCTGTGTTGGTGGCGGCAACGGGGACGGCCTGCCGGAAAGCTCAGGGGTGCATCCATGCAGCAGCAGGCATGGCTTCGTATGCACACCGCACTGGATGGGCAAGCATCCGCGGTTGTTGCCTCGCACTCGCATCAACGTAGCGGGGCTCGTCAGCCCCGCGCCGGCCGGCGGTCTCCTGCCATCCCCAGACCCCGTGACTAAACCCGCTGCCCCTGTGACCAAAGCTACCTGGTGCAAGCCTTGGTGAGCAGCGGCCGCTCCTCCAGGGCGCGCGCGTATGCGAAGTAGGGCGCAAACAGCAGGCCCGCCGCAAGCTCCACCGCAGCACTCGCCGCCGACGCGCTCTCCGCCGCGGACGGGATGTGCGGCGGGGGCGGGGGCTGCGGCGCGGCGGCGGCGGTGGCCTCGGCGGCGGCGGCGTCGCGCGAGAGGGGGCGCAGCGTGTCCTCGCGGGCGGCGGATTGCGGGATCACCGACGCACGTGGCGGCTGCTGGTGGTGCGCCTGCGCATCTGGTGTGACGACGGGCGCGACGGGCTGCAGCTGCGGGGATCCCGACGAAGAAGCGGAGGTACTGACGCTGGGACGCGCATGGGTGAGCTGTGGGGTACGGCTGGGGACGAACCTGCTTGGGCAAGGGCGCGCTCTGAGAAGCGGTAACATTGCTGCTGCTGGATGTGTCTGACGCTCTGTGAAGAGCGCGCTCTAGGGTGGTGCTGTTGGTGGGGAGCACCAGTGCCGAATGCTCTGATCGGGATGACGCTTCCGGGGGACTCCAGTTACTTTTGAGACGAGATACAATTTGCGACAAGCAGTCCAGGAGGTAGAGCAACGCGCGGGCCGTGAGCGCGTGGTTGATATCACTCAAACTGTGTGTGCACGCACGTGGTCAGCAAAAAAAGCAAGCGTACGCGGAAGAGCCGTACATGCAAGCAAGACGCGATCGCGAATCGAGAGTGCGAATCACAGCTTCACAAGCATTGCACTTCTGGCCGTCCTGGTCTGTCAGGAGTCAATCTGATTCACAGCGTCGCGAGAGCTCAGAGCGGGGTAACAAACCTCGAATTCCACTTCATATGTGTTCAGAGTGCGCAAGTGCCTGCCTGCAGGCAACATCACTGTGCGATGCGCGCTCCGTCACAGCAAGATCGCACCCGCCGCTTGATCACCGCTCCATGCACATTGTGGGTTTGTGGCATGTTATGCCTCTACAGCCACCTGTAACGCCAAAATTATCATCATGCGGAGATAACCTAGGTGCCACTTACAACCAGCACGTTCACACACACACAGGGGGGATATGGTGATGTGGACCCTCCCTTGCTCCTCAGGGGATCCGCTGAGGTGACATCACAAATGGGGGGGTATGACAAACTCTGCCCACGAATCCGGGACAAAGCCCTACAGCCCCACTGCGCCTAGGCCATACTCTCCTCGCTACGCGCAGTTTGCTGAAAGGTCAATGCTGCCTGGCGGAACACAACGAATGCATGTGCAGGGTGCACAGCATATCGCGTGTCGGTGACGGTGACCACAGCCGGATTGGGATAGCCGCACTGGAACCCTGCTGCTTTGCTCGTTCCCCGTGTGTAGCTGCTGCAAGGCGGCACATGCATGCGCACCCTGGGTTTACCCTGGAACGAATGTGGCTGCTCCGCTACCAACAGCCTGTCAGTACCCTTGACGTCAAGGAGAGGCAGGGTCGACCCTGCCGCTTGCAGCAGGTGCGCGGCGGCAGCAACCAGCGTCATAGTCTGCAGACTGCAAAGAGGCGCGCGTCTGCTGATGTCACTGGTCACATCCCCTGCGCTTGACAAGCCACTGCCTTCATTCAAAGGCTAGCAACCAGGAATGCCATTGATAATGTTGTTGCAGGGTTTCACAACTGCACCTTTTGAGGGTGCTGTCGACCACAACTTGGCATGCACCGCCAGAGCCATCCGGCTGCACGTGACCGCAAATCCTCCGGACTGCGGCCACCACTGCCTCCCCCTCATACTGTGGGTGGCTTCAGGTGCTTAACGCCTGAGGGACTAACATGGAGAGCCATTGTTTCTGGACGTACTTGACATAACACAGCAGCACCCACCCGGGCCAGGTGGGGCGTATAGAGGTGTCTGATGAGCTCAACACGTCTTGCAGCGGCATTTGCGCCAAGGCAGTGCAAGCCGCGGTCGTGCTCCCTACCGGTTATTCATACGTGCTGTTGACAACAAGGGCGTTGCCAGTACGTAGCCTGGCCGGTGACGCCTTGCATTTGCACATGCACTGCGTGGACTGCAAAGCTGACGTGTGCTCGTGTGCTGCAACCGTGGCCGCACCAGTCTTTGCCGCTGATGGGCCTGTTGAACGGGCAAGCACTCAGGGGCTGCAGGCAAGTACTGCCGGCCGCAGGCGATGGGCCGCGCGCATACACCGTGGAGTGCTGTACAGTGGCACTCGATAGGGCGAGAAAGAGTCAAACGCATGTGTACACGAAATGGCCGGATTATCAGATGAAATACAATTGAATTCTGCATTGACGCCGTTCGCGAAGCTATTCGTTCGTCAAGCTCTTCAGAGTCACTGCACCTTGTCGCACACAGCGCAGCTGCAAGCCTCTGACGCCGCTCATTGGCAACCATGCTTGCGGGTCGAATCGTCCACACCAGCAGCCCGGCCTGCAGCGGGCGCGCCGCTGCGCGGCGGCCTGCCGCTCCTGCGCCGGCGCCGCGCCGCGGCGTGCGCGCCCGCGGCAAGCTGAACGACGCGGCCTTGGTGCCGGTCATGGAACGCGGCGAGATGAGCCAGTACCCCGACGCGCCCGGCGTGTACGCTGTATACAATGCCAATGACGAGCTGCAGTACATTGGCCTCAGCCGCAAGGTATGAGGGCCGCCGCACGAGCGAGCGATGCACGCTGCGGCGTTGGCGCTTTGCGGTCCCTCGTGCCTCCCCTCGCGCTCCGTGGACCTGTGCACTGAAGCAGTGGCCTCCCTCGACCCCCAAAATCCGCAGGTCAACGCCAGCGTGGCGGCGCACATGCAGTCGCTGCCTGACCTGACCGCCGCCGTGCGCTTCGAGGTGGTTGAGGGCGGCAGCAAGGAGGCGCTCACCGCCACCTGGAAGGCCTGGATGGAGGAAGCCAGTGAGCAGCTGCCCCGCGCCTTCTTGCGGCATGGCTGTCGTGCCAGTTCGGCCCGGGCCCGCGGCCGCCTTGGGCGCTCTGCCGGGTGTGATAGTCTGAAATGTGTAGGCGATGCCCGCAAGTGGAAAAGGGTTGTCCTGCCGGCGGGACGCGCCTGCGGTCTGCGCAGGGGAGATTTGTGGCGTTCACGTGCGTGGGATGGCTTTGCGGCCATGATGCGCCTCACGGACTCACCCACGACTCCGCGGCAGAGCTCCTGACGC
>NW_014010324.1:0-6720 GCF_000611645.1 Monoraphidium neglectum
CCCCCCTTCCCCTCCGCGCACACACACATCAACACACACACGCGCGCACACACACACACACACATACACGTGTACACACGCACCTGCAGCTCCAGGTAGCGTGCCGCCAGGTCCTCCTCGCTGTCCACCCGCACCACACCAATGGACTCGCTGCCGCCCACGGGCTTGAGCACCGACGGGAAGCCGACCGCGGCAGCTGCCGGCTTCAGGTCGTCGGGGCCGCTGACCATCGCGTGCGACGGCGTCGGCAGGCCGGCGTCCTGCGGGGGTGGGGTGTGCACCCAGGTTGGGGGGGTGGGGGTGGGCGCGAGGGTGGGACGGATGGGAGGCGGGAGGCTTGGCTGCAGGTTGGCTGGCTGGGCGCCACGGATCAGGCGGCTGTGCGTGCCACGGCCCGTGCCACGGCCCCGCTGCTCTTTTGTCCGCCCAACGCGACGCTGCCAGCTCGCCCGCGTACATCACGCGCCGCAGACGGACGCGCGCCGGCCGCGTCCCCGGCCGCGCCAGCAGCGCGCCGGCCCGCAGCGCGCCTCGGCCTCGCTTTCGGCTCTAACGTCCGCTTAGAAACGAAAAAAGCCGAGGGGCGGCCGCGCACCTTGAGGGCCTGACGCGTCTGGTCCTTGTTGCGGGCGCGCGCGACGGCGTCGACGCTGTTGGCGGGGTACCCCAGGCGCTCGCACAGCCGGGCCACCAGGGGCTGCGCCAGGTCAGAGAAAGAGCAGATGCCGTGCACCGCGCCATGCTCCTGCAGATGGTGATGGGACGATGGAAAGGACACGCTGTTCTTTTGAGGGGCTGGGGCGGTGGAGCAAATCGGCGGCCAAGAGGCTTTGGGGACCCCCGGCTCAGGTTGGCTGCCTAGACGTGTCCACACATTCTCAGGTGATGTGTGCCGAAGAGGGCCCCCGAAGCTCCCAGCTGCGGCCGGCCGCCTCGAACGTTCGAACGCCATGGGCGCGGTGCTCGCACAAAACCGCAAGTGCCGGGTCGGTGCTGCCTGCTTATCAGGAGTGCTTCCTGGAGCTGCTGCACTCGTGCGCCCGTACGTGCGCACGCAAGCACGCACGCGCACTCACACACACACACACACACACACACACACACACACACACACGGACGTGCGCTCTCTCTCACCTCGACCAGCTTGTTGTACACACGAGTGATGTCATCCAGCACGCTCTCGGTGTCGCGGGACAGGTCGATGGGGTGGAACGCGTCAAAGGCGCTGCCCACGCAGTCCTTGCCCCAGTGGTTGGGGCTGTCCACCAGCACCGCAGTCACCCCCAGCTGGCGCGCCTTTTCGTAAATGAAGCGCTTCTGCGGGTCGAACATTGCCCGTTCACGGCCGGCAGTGCGGGGGAGGGGAGGAGGCTTGGCGTCGCGGCGCGCGCTGGCTGCAAAGCGAGCCCGCTCGCGGCGTTGCAAGGCTCCCGACGCTCGACAGAGGCCCTTTGGCGCCACACCCAAGCCCAGCCTCTGCATCCAAGCCCAGCAGGAAACAGGCAGAGCCGGGGTCAAAGCTGCGGGAGAGGGAGGGAAGCCAAAACAATCAAGCGGCGGCCGCACCTTGCCGTAGCCGGCGCAGACGAAGAGCACCACCGCGCCCTTGAGCGCCCCCTCGCGCGCCGCCTGGCCGGCCGCGCTCGCCTCCTCTAGCAGCTCGCGGGGCACGCCCGCCCCCAGGTCCTGCGGCGGCAGCGGCAGCAGCAGTAGCAGCAGCATCAGCACGGTAAGCAGGAGCAGCAGGGTCAGCAGCAGCAGCAGCAAGGTCAGCAGCAGCAGCAGCAGCAGCAGCAGCAGCAGCAGCAGCAGCAGCAGCAGCAGCAGCATTATATGCCGCGGGAGCGTCAGCGGCACCAGGGTCAGCTATAGCAGCGCCGAGCAGCAGAGGCCGGAGGATTAGGGGCTGGCGGGGACTCGCGCAGTGGGGCATTGTGCAGGGCGCGCACAGGGGGTGGGGCCCAGGCCGGTCCAGGCAGTGTGCGAGGGAGTTGAGCTAATTTCGTGCAGCCAGGCAAGTGTTTGTGCCTCGGCCAAGTGAGTGGGCCAACGAGGCCCAGCGCCGGACTGCGCATGCGCCAGCCTGAGGTGGCTCGCGACAAACTGGTGCGCCCCGCGCAGGGTGCACGCGCGTAGCAATCCGCGGGGGTACTCACAGGGCGGGCGGTCCTGGCCTGCTCCACGTCCGGGCTGGAGACCGCCGCCGCCGCGACAGGCGCTGCCAGGCGCGCGCGGCGCCCGATCTGCTGCTGCTGCTGCTGGCGCTGCCGCTGCTGGAGAGCTGCGCAAGCGGCCGGCGCCTGCAGGGGCGCGTGTGGGTGCAGGGGTGTTGGGTAACAATCGTCTGAGAGAGCTCACGCAAAGCAGCCGGGCGATCCAGCTCACAGGGCAAATCGCTGTGCCGCAAATGTGCTGTGGGGAGGTGCCCTTTCACGTGATGGTGCCTGCACGCATGACAGCGTGCGCTCCGCCCACCCTATTCCTGGCCGCGCACCTTCACAGGCACCAGGTTACGTGTCGCACTGCGCCTGGACGGCGCGGCACGCTCCGCCACGAGCCGCCCGCTGTTGAACGCCTGCATCGTGCAGCACCCGGCGCCGGGGCGTCTGCTTTGAGCGCGGCCCGAGCTGCACACACGCTTCATCAAGGGCCATGCGGATTGCTTATGCAAGCAAAATGCGGCCCTGTGATCACCTGTAGCGAGGCCATGCTTGATGCTTTGTCTGATTCTTATGTTGCGCAGGCTGCCACGGGATGCCTTGAAAGCGGATCTTTGTACGGTTACGCAGGGTGACAACGTTCTAAATGCAATAAATGTTGCAATGTGATGTGCCGGCGGCCGTCCCGTGCTGCCACGAACCACCAATTGCCGCCCGTTCGCACCCCGCCGGCATCGCGGTTAAATAATACAGAGGACCGCTCGACATACTTATTCACAGTTTTATCTGTTAGGTACATTCACGTGGCCCCATGCAGCCGGGGTGCACAACCAGCTGCGCATGCTGCCGCCCCTGTGGCAGCAACCACAATCTGGTCTCTCGGTAGCCGGGCCGCATGCTGAAAGCACTGGTAACTCAGGAAATTTGCAGGATTATGACATGTCTCTCAATTGAAGGCATGCAGGAGGGAGGCAAAGGCAGCGCAGGGCATGGGACAGCACGCGATATTGTGCCATCATGCGCACACATGGGCCCCTCAGAGCACACGTGCGGTCCCGCACGGCCTGGCTTCACATGAATGTCGTGCCCCGCGCCGCCGGGAAGTAGATGGCCTGGTGGCGCGGCTGCTGCCAGTGCGACTGGCAGAACTTGGTGCACCTGTGACGCGCGAAAAAGGTGCTGATGCCGTCGAGACTGAGGTCTGTCGCGCCATACGCACGGGTGCCGCTGCGCGACAGGATGACCGGGTCGGTCAGCGTCATGCCCTCGTCCGTCATGCCGCCCTGCAGGTCGCAGAGCACGTAGCTGCCGCCGCTGGCGTGGTAGGAGTAGTGGCTCTGCGAACAGCATGCGCAGCCAGGGGGCGGTCGTCGTGGTGATTAGAGGCAGGCATACGCGCACTTGTGGCGCACAAGTGTGCCTCATAAGCAAGTGGGGCGAGAAATATTGGGGTTGTAGGTTGAGGTCAAGTGCTGCATAATGCTGGCGTCATGCAACAAGGGGGCCTGTGCGCATGTAACACGAAGCACTAATCCAACGAACAGGCACATGTGTGAGTGCCCTTGCTGGCCACGAACTTCAGCACCACTCACCAGGGCCTGCATGGCTTGTGACCAGGCATCATGCTGATCAAACACAACACCAGTGTTGGAGTTGAACTTGCAAAAATCCTCAATGTAGGGCTCCACCAGGTGTTTCTGCCCCGCCCGCTCGCTGCTCTCGACGAACGTCCACACCTGCACCGTGCAGGTAGAGGAGGCGACTGCTCTTCAACAGCAGAGCAGGGAGCATTGCTGTTGTCTTCAGCCGCACGCCATGCAATCAACCAGCAGCAGGATTCTTGCCCACCTCGGGCTCATTCAGCAAGATGTACTGATCGATTATATCTTCGTTGTTGAAGGCATTGATTATATCCTGTGTGGGCACGGATTCAAAATTTACTTGAAAGCTTGGTTTAGTCAGCTTGCAAGTGCTGCTGACGCTTCCAAGCTTTCCACGAGGCACCTGGCCTGACCGTGGCGCAGTCACCTGTGCCTTGTCCACGGCTCTGATGTCCTCAGAGTAAAATCGACTCTCAAAGACAACGCCTGTCTTGAACCATCTGCAAATAAGTAGGTTCGTAACGGATAAGAGCGATGCGCAGGCCAGTGCTTCACATCGCGGTGCCGCTACAGTAGGCTCTACGGTACTTGCCCAAAAACTCCGGATGCTTGCCACGCACGCTCTCACTTTGCAACGAGTGGCTGACCCTCGCGCTCTCCCTTTGTGTAATGGCCCTTGTACACAACCCGGAAGGCGCCCTCGCCGATGGGCCGTGATGTGTCGATAGTGCCGCGTGTGGCGTTGTTGCGCCTCAGCGAGGCCATGCTGCATCCAACGTTGTGTTTGCCTCAACGAATCCTGGTTGATTCCGCACGTTTGCTTCGCTCCCCTTTATATTCGCGCTGCTAGTGTTACGTGATAATAGCCGTGCTGACCACGGCGATCTCCGAGATCAGATGGAATGCAAATTACGAAACAGGACTTCCAAGAAGGTGGTCAACCTCAATTACTGCCGCAGCAAGTGTTACTAGTTCCTAGGCAACATCTCAAGCTCGTGCAGATACTTGTACTCTCACCGCCTGCTGGGCCTCTGTGTAACGTGACGGACGTTACACCGGCTTCTGTAACTCAGTCGTGAAGTCTATAACCGGGCCCTTCAAGGACATTTAAGGGCACGACCCCATGCTCTCCCCGGTCCCCGTGCCCACCTGCCTTCCGCAGGCTGCCCACGTCTCTAGCCGTGACACTCCTCCCCCCTTAGCTTCAGCGTCCTCGCTGACAGACTAGTCGTGGGGCGGCAAGGCAGTGTCACGGTATATAGGGTCGTAGAGCCCTTCCCGAGCACGCTAGCGACACCTATTGGTCTGTCACGTTACATTTGGTGCTCCAGCCGGTCCTGGCCAGTCCTCTCAGCGGAGGACGCAGGTTCGAACCCGGGTGCGTGCAGATCGTGTTTCGCCCCGAAGTCACAGGGTGACAGCCAGACAGGCTCGAGGACGAGCCTGTGCTAGGTGGGGGTGAGTGTCACGGTATATAGGGTCGTAGAGCCCTTCCCGACTGCACTGTCTTGCACGTTTGCACTGTCTTGCATATTCGGAAGGTGCCTCAATCCTGGCAGTGATGCTGAGAAAAGAGTGCCGCAGGTGCCCGAGCCTTCCCTTCCTGTCATGCACGCAATTCTTAGTACTCTGCAGAAACTCACGCTGTCGGGACCGAGCACCTCCGCCAGTGCAGTCTCCCCAAAAAGCACCTCAACACAGCCACCACCGTCCGGCACATTTGTGCATTGCGTTGGAAGCGATATACCATAGTGCAATCGAATGGGCTTTTGTCCGCGACGTCAACAGGTATTGATGAGGGGGATTTACAAAATCAACTGAGCACCCGTGTCGCACATGTTTGGGGGTTGCAGGGCGCCGTCCCACACCAGCATGCAGACGCTGTAAACATGAGTCTTCGTGTCTCCGCCCAATTGACCAGGGCTCGGCTGGGCGACAGGACTCTGGGCCCGTGGCCAGCTGCTGGACTGGTGTTTGTTTGGTCATGAGTGTGCGGGTCAAATATGTGCTTGACATGTTTTTGTATTGTGTGCAATAACATGCTAAAAAAAACTAAACCAGAATTATCCATCTTGTCCAGAATAAGGGGCCTCAGATGAAGGCATGCGGTGCGGCTCGGGTCAATATCGGCGCAGCGTGGGGGTGTGGCTGGGGGTCGGCGCGAGGGGCAGCAGCTGCTGTGCGCCCGCACCGGGGCGGCCATGACTCGACATTGGTGTCCTCAATGACGAATCAAGCGCACACAATCCAGCAAGCCACCAAGCTGAAGTAGCCGCTGCAGAGATCGCTGGACACCCGCGACACAGGGAGCACAACAGGAGCAACGAACGCCCCAGGCAATGGCAGCTATGGCTCAGCTTAAGTCTGGTGCTGCCACTGCACCGGCTCAGCGCCCGGTGCGTGGAGCTGGAGAACCTCTGGCGAGGGGCCCCGCACCTGGCAGGGGCGATCCCAGTGAATCTCGACATCTCACACCCCCATTGGCACCGCAGGCTCAGAAGCCGTTCACCAGCTTCCGTATCAGCCGCAGCACGGTCCGGGTGAATGCCACGGCGGAGCGCAGCGGTGAGCGACGCACTAACATGCGCTGTTGGCCACAGCCCACTCCCCCCCTGACGATCCAGCGGCAACGGTATCGCTCTCCAATGCCTGGCGCTGCCCCACAGGCTCAGACACCAGCAGGCGGCAGGTGCTGCAGCTGGCGGCGATCCCGGCGCTGGGCAGCGTGCTGCCCTCTGCAGCGTTCGCGGCCGGCAGCGGCAAGCGTGAGTTGCGACCCCCCCCTTGCACGGGCGGGCTGCCAGCCTGCGTCGCTGGCCCTGCCAGTCCTGCTGTAACTGGAGACCCGCGTACGGCACCCGCACCAAGCAGGTCTCCTGACTGTTTGCTCGTGGCTGGCCGTCCGCCGTCGTGGCTCCCGGCAGCTGTCGCCACCTGCTCACGCCGCCGTCGCCCTGCAC
>NW_014010323.1:0-6719 GCF_000611645.1 Monoraphidium neglectum
CCCCCCCCCCCTTGCGTCACCCGATGCAGACGGTGCCCGCCGCTCTCCTGCTGTTGTCCTTGGATGTCATGCTCATTATTCTGTGCCTCAACATCTTTGCGAATACTGTGTGCCACCACATTTGCGTATTCACCTGGCTGACCACTTGTTTATATATCTACGGTACTATACGATCTTGTGGCTCGCCTGGACGTGCGAGAGGCTCGTCGAATGCAGCACCTCAAGCCGCGACAATTGATGCTCGAAATCAGCCAATACGGGCATGAAGTCTGGACGTTGCGACCGCTGCAACGGCGCTGCGCGTGGGTGGCACCGCGCAGACCACGTGCTGCTGTTGCGCGCACCCACGCCAATGCAAGTGCAAGCAGCAGCGGCGGCGGCGGCGGACTGGAGCCTTCCGAGGTGCAGCTTGGCGGCGTAGCAGCCTCAGCCTCTTCTGTTGAGGTGTCTTACCGTGGTCGCACAGTCGCCGTGGCGGCGGGCACCAAGCTCCGGACCGCGTTGCTGCAGGGGGGCCTGTCTCCACACAACGGCCGCGCGCAGCTGATCAACTGCCGGGGACTGGGCACGTGTGGCACCTGCGCGGTTGAGATCAGGTACTGGCACGGACTGGGTCATGGCTGGTCAGTGCAGCACCGGTGCAGGCAATATCAGTGGGCGTTGCATGGGGTGGTTCATGTGTTCGCGTCGCTGCCACGCCCTGCCTCGCGAGCTTCTGTTGCGTGAATTGCGTTGCTTCGCCGGCTCCCTTACTCCTTCACCCATGAGTAGGGGCGAGGTATCTCCACCGGCTTGGACCACTGCGGAGCAGCTGCGCCTCAACTTCCCGCCGCACAAGGCGCCCAACAACCAGCAGCTGCGCCTAGCGTGCCAGGTGCTTGGGCCCAGGGCCGGGGGCCACGCCCAGCCTTCGCAGCAGCGGGCTACTGCTAAAGCTTGGCCTTGATCCCTGACACTAAATTGAGCTGCCAACCTGCAATAACAACGTCTGGCATTGGATAGTCAAACCGCTGGCGTCAAATTACCGCCGCCCTCAACTGCTGACACCAGGTTTCGTGCCAGAGCGACCTGCTGGTGATCAAGCGTGCCGGCTTCTGGGGGCAGGGTGGCACGGTGTTGGGGGAACTTGCCCCGGGGGAGGTCGGGGCGCCCCCCTTGGGCAGGCTGGAGTTCCTGCTCGACCCAGGGGCGACGGCTAGGGAAGAGGGGCGACGATGATGGTGGTTGCCTGCTGCCACGGTGGTGGTGGATGGTGGTGCAGATCGGCTTCTTGCAGTAACAACAGCTTATTCTTGGTGAAGACCAAAGCAGGGAGGGTGCATGTGTGTGGGAGGCGCCGAAGCGATCGCGCCCAACCTGGTGCTAAACTTGTAATGGTTCGTAGCAATGACAGCAGGGATGACGAGCGCCACGCCATCCAACGGAAGTGGACCGCCCCGGTTCGAATGTCAAGGGTGGAACGTGCGCTATAGATTTTGCTTCACACGCGCTGCTTGCCTCCTCAACAACGCACACGCTGCGCGTCACCGGGGTGCCCACACAGTATGATAATGTGCCAAATGCGCCTCAAGCAAGCGAGGTCGTAAATCTAACAACAATTTTTTTCACGTGCCTGGGCGCGCCATTGGATCGACAACGGGCGGATCCGCTAGCTGGCAGGATCATAGGACAGGACCGAAACAAGCCACAGCCACGATGCGCTCTTTCCCCTGTAGCTTGGGCCAACAGTCTCGATCAATGCTAGTCACGCTCTCACGCACCCTGCTCCCTGGTGCAGCTCCGCCTGCGGTCCTTCGCCGCGGCGGAGTGCGCTGCAAAGCGGACCACTCCGGCAAGCCCGCCGTCGCTGCCGCCTCCGCCGCCGCCGCTGCCGCCAATCCGGCGCTTGCGCGCCAGGCGCCCGTTTTGGACCTCGTCAGCGCGCCAGATGTGGTCCAGCGCAAGCGGGCCGAGCTCGCGGGCATTGCGCCTGGCGGGCTGTCCAAGGCCCTGGTCTATGCGAGCGCCGCACCCCTGATCTGGCTGGGCGGCCTGGTGAACAACGCCCCGCTGCTGCTCAAGGGCCAGGGTGCCCCGCCAGCGCGGCTCGCGCCCCCGCCCTTCCCCCTGCACGAGGAGTTTGTGACGGTCAACGGGCTGCGGCTGCACTGCGTGTCGCCGCGGCGCCGCAACCCCGGCAAGCCCCTGATGCTGTTCCTGCATGGCTTCCCAGAGCTGTGGTATTCGTGAGTAAAGGACTGCCTTCGTCTGCTGCTCGATCTGCTGTTACGATGGGGTGCCTTTTACTGCAAAGCGGTGAAAACTATAACGCACATACCATGCCCAGACTTGCTGTGAACTGTAGTCATGCCTTGTGAAGTGGGTGGGCGGAGGGGGATGAAGGGCAAGGCAGCTCTTGTAAATGCTGCTAGCAATGGAGCCCCAGCCCCACCTGCACAGCTCGCGCCTCATGTGTGACAACTGCATCACGCTACCGTGCCGTGCCACCCCCAGGTGGCGCTTCCAGATGGAGGAGTTTGCGGCGGACTACGACGGTGGGAGCACGGGGACGGCGGGCGGGGCCAGCGGCTAGGAGAACCTCTCCGATGTTTGAATTACTCCGCCACACCTTTGAGGCCTGAAAGTCATCGAATGCAATTCGTTGAGGCCCAAAGGTTCTCAAGGGAAGTCAAAACAGCCGCTCCACGAAATTGCTTTCGCTGCGACTGTGCCGCCCACCCTCCCTACATTTTATGGACCCCAACCCCGCCCCTGCTCGCTGTTCCCAGTCGTGGCCGTTGACCAGCGCGGCTACAACGACAGCGACAAGCCCCCCTCGGTCAGCGACTACCGCCTGGCCCAGCTGGCTGCAGACGTGCAGGAGGTGGTCAAGGCGCTGGGCCACGAGAGCTGCACCCTGGTCGCACACGACTGGGGCGGCTTGGTCGCCTGGACGGTGGGGGCTGGGAGTGTGGCGGCGGCAGGGGTGGCATGTCTGCAGCGCTGGGTTGCTGGTTCCTGCCAGATGGGTTGGCTGGGGGCGAGTGTGCTGTGCGCTGATGCCAGGCCACTGACAACGTTGATGCATCCCACGACGGAAGTGCGTCAAGCACTTGCATCCGCCCCAAGCACTTACTGCCTCTCTGTCTCCTTGGTTGCTGCACCCTTGCGCCCCCGGCCGCGCCTCTCGCGCCGCGCGCCTCAGGTGGCGGGGATGTATGGGCCAAAGCTGGTGGAGCGGCTGATTGTGATGGCGCTGCCTCACAGTGGTGGGCTGGTGGCACTAGCGTAGCACAGTATGCTAGCCTTGACGTGATTAATTGTTGTTGCTTTGTTTGCAGATGGGGTTTTTAAGCGGCTGGTGGTGTAGAGCAGATTTGTGCACTGACGCACGGCTGGCGTTGTGGGCGCAGCAGCCCCTCACTGTTCTTGGTGAGCTGCAGCGGAGCCTGGTCTCGCCCTTCTCCCCCCCCCCATTGCACCAGGCGTCGGCAATACCAATTGGGACTGGGCTCAGGCGCAGAAATCATCCTACATGCTGCTCTTTCAGGTGTCCACAGCGCACGGGCGGCTTGGGGCTTAGCTCGGGGGTCGGGCACGAGATGGGGCGGGGAGGCTGGTGCACGAAGCCATGCACGAGAGGAATTGGCAAAGTAGCTGTCTCATCATTTTTTTAGGTATGCAAGTTTGGTGCTTTGTTTGATGATTGGGCCTCGCCTGCCCAGGCCCCCACCTCCGACCGCAACCCTGTCATGCCGTTCACTTTCCATTTTGACAACCCTCTGACACACCCGCTGTTCTCGCAGGCCCCACTGCTGCCAGAGGCATTCCTCACGTCTGACGGCGCCGCCTCGATGGAGACTTTCTTCTCAAAGCAACCCGCGGGGCTGATCAACAGCGGTGCAATAACGCAGGATGATATTGCCTGGTACCGGGCCGCTATCCTCAAGCCGGGTGAGCTGCGCGTTGGATGCGTGTGTCCAGCAGCGCAAGGCGTGTGAGCCGGGTGTGTGTGGCTGGAAGCGCGCACGCTTCACACTTGGGATGCCTGTGAGTATATGGTTGGTCCCTGCTGGGGCAACATTGTGCCAGGCCCGTTTAACTTGGCGGGTGGAGCTGCGTCTGTGCTGGTTGTCTCATGTTGGGGTGGCCGAATCGGTGGTCAAGCCTTCCACGACCTGTGCGCGCTTCGCCTACTCTGCATGGGTCAACGCGTCAGCTGGCTCGGCTCCTCTCCTCCCAACTGCCACCCTCCTATTACTGAAGGTGCTGCCAAGGCTGCGCTCAACTACTATCGGGCGTTGCTGCGCACCGTGACTTTGGCAGACCAACCAGGAGACCAGGACGTGTGGAGGTGGGCGTGTGGGTCGGCGGTGCTCGGCACCACCTTGTCGGTGCTCGGCTGGAGGACGCCCTGGGAACGCATGCCACAGGCCCTCCTAAGCCGGTCCATGGCTGGCTTTGTCTGTTGCAAGTTCTGCCACCACCCCTGGCCACTGCACCATCGTCCTGCACATCATCTGTTCCACCGCTGCGATGAAGAGGCATCCTGCAGATGCCCTCGCTACCTGACTGGGCTCGCCTCCCATGCCCCACTCGCGCAGTGCCCTGCGCACGCAGCTGGCCATGCCGACCCTGCTGCTCCACGGGGAGAAGGACGTGGCCCTGGGGGAGAAGCTGCTGACGGGGGTGGAGGCGGCGTTCGACCCCGCGGGTGGCGGTGTTGAGGTCAAGATGCTCAAGGACTGCAGCCACTGGGTGCAGCAGGTGGGGCACCGCAAGACATTGCGGGGTGTGAGGAGGAGGGGGCATGGCATTAAGAGATTCATGACAATATTATTCCCAGATCAGGCGGAATCTCGCCAATCGGGCCGACGGCTTGGTCTCCTGTCAGCCATCACCCATGGCCTGTCACGCCCCTGCACCCATGACGCGCCGCCGTTGGGCGCCCTGTTCAACCCCCTCTTCCCCTGAAGCTCTCCGCGCTCTCGACGCCCCCAGGATTATCCCCTGCAGGTCAACTCCATCATGCGCGACTGGCTGAGGCGGCAGGACGAGAAGAAGGGCGCTCGGCAGTGAGGGAGGTCGGCAGGAATGGGGGGGAGATGGCGCAGGGAGGAGGCGACAAATCGTACAGCTGCCCAGCCGGTTGATCAACTTGGTAGCATTTGCGTTGCATCCAGAATACGCGCATTGTTGTTTTTCCCTGAACTTATTCACCTCTTGAGGGCCCGCAGTGTGCATGGCCCGATCAGGCCCTGCCCTTGATCGGCAGTGGTGGCAAGGCACAACGAGACGTCACTTCCATTCCAGCGCACGCTTTCCCGGCACAACGGCAGTGTAGGGTGCTTGTCCAGTTGCAAGCGGCTGACACAGTTTGCAATTTGTTGTCGTTGCACGGCGGGATGCCGCAATTGGGCCCGGCCCCACAGCCTGCATTCTCGCGTTTCGCCTGACCTGCTTGCGTTTCACCTGCCCCTGCATCCCAAGGGACACACCCAGCTATGGATAGCGAGCTACACAGGTCACTGCAACTTGTGTTTCAACTGTTACAGTACGATTATGGATCATGCTGGTTTTGGGGCTAGCATGTGCGTCAATGATGAGTCAAGCTCGCGCCGCATGCATCTTTTCACCTTTGCGCCCACATCACTTCCCAAACTGCGCCCCAGGAGCAATCAATCGGCACACTTACACGCGCACTGTAAACATCTTGTCGATTGCTCCTGTGCTGCCTCGCAGTTTGAGTTCAGTAGCACGCAGTGCCACAGTACCGGTGGACTGACCTGGGAGGGGGCCGTGTGACCGCCGAGAAGAGTGAAACAACAACCCCTCACTGAAATCAGCAGCCTATTGTGGCTATAGATGATCGCCCAGGTGAAATCCTTGGAGCGCACAGACCGCGTGTCGTCCGTGGAAAACACCAAGATCGTGATAACAAGCCGTGCACTCTGCATCCTCGTTCCCTTCGTCATTATGCAGGCGATGAGGGCCGCGTCCTTAGTGCGGGCGGGCAGCGCTGCTCGTTCGGTGGTGGCCGCATCGGCACCAGTTTCATCGCCACCAGTTGCTGCTGCTGCCGCTGCTGCTGCTTCGGATGTGGGCTTGGCGGCAGTTCGCGGCCTCCAGCCGGAATCAGTGTTCAAGTACTTTGCGCAGCTGGCGCAGATTCCTCGGCCTTCTAGGAAGGAGGGAAGGTGAGCTATTTGTCCATTCGTGCCAGGCAGCTGGCCAGGTGCGCATGCTCTCCCCCTGTGTGCAGCCTCGTTTGCAGCTGCTGCACAGCCGGCGTACAGCAGAGCATGGTGCCATTGCTTGCCTTGAACGCCGTGCTACTCATCATGATGCAGCCCACGTAGATGTCAGCACTGACTGCACCTCCAACCCTTGGCCTTGTCATGCACCCCCTTCCGTCTGGCAAGGGTCATGGAGTGGCTCAAGTCGTTTGCTGCGGAACGGCAGCTGCGCGTGGCCCAGGACGCCAAGGGTAACGTGGTCATCTACAAGAACGGCCAGGCCGGCGGAGAGCGCGCGCCGACCGTCATCCTGCAGGTGCGGCGCCCGCGCTTGGGAGCTGGCGCGCTTGGCAGCTGCAATCTGGCGGGGCGGCAGTGGTACCTGCGTGGCAGCTCCTCTTCCCTCACCCCCTGCGCGCTCTGCCCGGGCTCTTGGCCTCAATCCTCCTCCTCACGCCACCCATCTCACAACCGATCGCGCTCCTGAAGCCCTCTGCCCCGCCC
>NW_014010322.1:0-860 GCF_000611645.1 Monoraphidium neglectum
GCGCGGGGGCGCCGAGGTCACAAGGGCAGGCGTCACAGAGGTGCGGCGCACCTCCGTGAGGCACTGCAGCGCTACGTTGCGGAAGGGCGCCTGCGGGAACAGCCCCAGCAGCAGCTGCACCATGTTGCTCTCAAAGATGTACCTGCAGGGCGGGTGAGGGGGTGTCGCACGGGTGGATGCTTCACGGCCCGGCCGAGAGGGCGCCCGAGGCCCGCGGCGACGCTGCGTCGGCTGCCTGCGGCTAAGCCAGCATAAGCTGCTCGCCCAGCCGGCGGCGCGGTTTCCACGAATAGGCCGACGGCACTGTCAAAAGCCGCGATTGCCCCCGAGCGCGGCGATGTGCCGGCGGCGCCGCTCACCCGACCGGCACCCAGGACAGGTAGGCGTGCAGCGCCGTGAGCGTCGCGCGCACGAGCGACTCCTTGCGCGTGTTGAGCAGCACGAAAGTGCAGAGCTCGTGGATCATGCGGAACTGCGCGTTGAGCGTGTGCTTCAGGTGGCGCGTCTTGTCCTGCAGGGGCGGCCCGGCAGAGACGGACGGCGGGGGCGCGGGGGCGCCAGGCGGGGGGAAGGGTCGGCGCAAATCGGGTGAAGACCCGCGGCGAGGTGGGGAGGACGCCGCGGCGCCGCCAGGCTTGCGGCCGGCGTCCGAGCGCGGCGGCCCGTCCAGCCGACGCGGCATGCACACGCCTGCCGGCGCCGGCCGGGCTGCCGTCCTCGAGCCCGCGGCGGCCACCGCTGCAGCATCGGCGCCCCGCCACCCATGCTCCCCCCCCAAAAAATGCCGCCCGCTCAGCCCGCCCGCCCTGGCCACCCCCACATTGCCGCCGCCCCGCTGCCGCCGCCCCTCTCACCTGCGT
>NW_014010322.1:1727-7582 GCF_000611645.1 Monoraphidium neglectum
GTGCGTGAGTGATGCGCGCGCGCAAGAGGCGCGCGGCCGCGACCGACGCAAATGCGGACGCGCGCCGGCCGCTGGGCTGGGCACTCCGCGGGAAGGGCGTCAGCGGCCAGGCGTGGGCGCGGGCACGGGCGCAGGCCGCCGCACCTGTCCGGCCAGTCCTGCTTGAGGATCTGGACCAGCACCATGTTGAGCTTGCCCATGAACACAGACTCCGCCCTGCGCACGGACGCACGGACGAGGCGGCAGGGAGGGCCGCCTTGTGACATCCGCGCCGCGCAGGGGGCCTGCGCCACCCACGGGCTGCACTGACGAGCATGGCGGCGCCCGCACTGCTCAGCCAGCGCGACCCGTCCCTGTCCCGTGCGCGCGGCCGCGCAGCCCCGGCGCCCACCGCCGGCCGGCAGGCTCCCTCCCAGATGCAACGGCCCGCCCCGTCCGCCCGCCGAGCCCGCCGCCTGCGTCCGTCCGCCCACGCCCCTCATGCCAATGGCCCGCTTGCCAGGCGCCGCCCACCTGAAGAGCTGCTCATTGGTGGCGTACTTTATGATGAGGTTGCTCACGTAGTTCTTCACGCCCTCGCGCTGCTCCACTGGCAGCGCGCCCCAGCGGAACTTGATGACGGACTCCAAGATCTGTGTTTTGGTTGGGGGGCAGGGCAGGGCAGGGTGTACGGGGGCGTTCCACGCGGGATGACGGGCGGTCGAGCACGGGGCGGGGCAAAACGGTCACGCCATGCAATTAATCGGGGAAACCAGCGGGGCTGCGACAAAGCGACCGCGACGCCGAGACCAGTGCTGCCGCCGGACGCGTACACGGGACGATTGCCGCGAGATCGCGGCAGCGGGCGCTCGCGGAAAGCTGGGCTGCATTGGATTTTCAACTCGGGGGGCCCAGAGCAGCGCCTGCCAGCGCGACCAACCACCACAGGGGTGCGAGCGCCCGCCAGGCTGCCTGCTGCACAGCGCTGTGCATACTCAAACCGCATGCGCGCTCTCCTCGCACAAGCTACTGCTACTGCACCTCCTGGTGCCGCAGCCGCAAGGATGCCGCAGTCCACCGCCGCCGTTTGCGGCGCCCCCCGCACCTGCAATGCAAAGAACTTGGTCTGCTGCGTCTGCGCCTTCTCCAGAATGCTGTCCACGCGACTCCATGCATCGGGGTGGTCCTGGTATGCCTTCAGAGCCTTCTCAGCGCTCGCGCGCTGCGGGAGCGGGCGCGGCGTGTGGGGCGGCAGGCGGCGCGGGCGCAAAACCGGCAGGGCATGATGAGGTTTGAGTGCGCGAGGTGTGCGGATTTTGTGTTGCTGTACACGGCGGGGGCGGGGGCGGGCACACGTGCGGTGGTTCTGATGATGATCCCGCAGCCTACCGTGCACCATCACCTGCACTGCTGCCAACGCAACCGCATGTACATGCACATGCGCCTGCCGGACACTGGTTGCTGCTTAGGCGTTCGCGCCGCACATCAGCAGCAGCGCCCACCTGGTCCTGTGTCCCTGCACCGTAAAACTGTGCCACGAGGGCCTCAAGTTGGGGCACATCCACGGCGTTCAGGTCCAGCGTGGCTGCCATCGTGCTCCAGCAGGTGAGTGTGGTGGGCCCCTGCGAGCAGATCCGCGCCCCTCGGGCTCGCCCCAGGCAACGACGTATGTCCTATTTTCTACGTATCGAAGGCCCTAATCGTAATCACGGCCTGATCACAACCTGCCAGCGTGCAGGCCTAGCACATACGGTGAACAGCGCGTTGTTGGTCGCTATATCAAAGCTAACAATCTCAACCCCCGATCCCACACGAAACTGTGATGTTGGGCCTGCTGCGAATCAGAGCGGCCTTCGCGTTCGGAGTCCGGTGCCGAAACCTGTGGGAGTGGCTGAGCAGGCTGAGAAAGACACTTGATGCGTGGACAGCGAGAGTGCGCGGGCACCCCTCGTGCGCCCTGCACAGCACCCAGCGCCTGGCGTCGACGGGGTCGACAACGGCGGGACGATGAGAAATCGCCTCACCACCTGCTAAGCGCGCCTGCCTGACGTGAATTTCAATGCATGTAGCACAGAACTGGACGTTGAGCTGTGCAAACCACATAGCCACGACGGCAGGGTCGGGGCCAGCTCCCATAGGATTGTCCGACACACGTGTGAGTTGGGACCGGGCACCGCTCGCAACTGAGGCGCCAGTGCCAGTGTCCACCTGTGGCTGCTAATGACAACATCCTCACTAGCAGAAGTAGTTGCTGTGCTGAAAACAAGCTGACACATGGGCGGGCCCGTTGATCAGTAACTGGACAGTGGGGATGATTCGAACCGGCATGCCGCGTTGCATCTGCAGGAGACTTGCCGTCCATCCCGCCCCCGTGGCCCTTAACTGAAGTCAGTTTGCATCGCAGCGCACCCCTGAACACTGCGCATCAGTGGGCGGCGCCGTGACAAGAAGTGGGCATGCTGGATCCCAAAATGCAGACCGTCACATGCGCCCGGTGGCTCTTTACAGACCAATACAGCGCCGTGTGCACATCAGCACTCATGAGCTCCCTGTTCAACCTGTAGTGCAGCCAGGGGGACGGAATGATCATGTGCCCGCCGCCGAAGCAGGTAATTGAACGGTGAGATGAGTCCACTGGATGAGTCGCTCGTCTGCTCCTCGGTCATAGCATCGCCGCGGGCCCAGCGGGGCCTTGATGCCTTCACGCGTGTCCAAACGCGTCCTGGGTGGCATGGTTGCGCGAACACACGATAATCAGAGGTCTGCCCGTCCGGCCCTTTCTCGCGCAGATCGTCTGATCACCGAAACCAGCCAGAAAGCGCCGCAGGCTTGCATAAGAGGTGCTAACAAAAAAACATGCACATGCTATGATAATACTGCTTTAGCCGAAGCGGAAGCCTGCTAGCTTCATCAGAGTTGGTCGAGGGCAGAGCACCAGGCGCAGCACATACAGCGTGTGCTGCCACACTGCAAACATCGCCAGGGGATCCAGCAAGTCGGTGGATCAAGCGACTGGTATGGGCAAGCCGAAGGCAAAAGGCGGCGGCGAAGCAGGCAACAGGTGGGTCGCGAAAAGCGTGCAGCAGCGGCCCGAAATCGATACAACAGCTCCCTAGCCACAAGCCCGCGAGATGGGTCCTGCCACGTTACACACGCGTGGCGCTGATGCGTGATCCCAGTGGCGGTGCTGGCGGCGGGGCTCTAGGGGCCTGCAGCCAGGTCAAGGTCAGGCACATCCTGTGCGAGAAGCATAGCAAGGTAGGGCCAGGGCAGCACGCCCAGGCTGTCCCCTCTCCCCCCCCCTTAACCGACACTTGTTGAGGGGCCGGCAGAGAAACGACCAGGCAAAAGCCTGCGGACGCAGCCCAGGGTTACGGCTGATGCTGCCCCAGGTGTGCGCGACGCCGTGCGCAAACGTTCTGCCACCTCGGCTGCACCGCAGGTCATGGAGGCGCTCTCGAAGATCCAAGCCGGGGATAAGTTTGACCAGGTCAGAGCCTGCAGGGGCAAGCGCACTGTCGCGGAGGACGCAGCGAACGCTGCAGCATGCATCTCCCAAGGCGTTCTGCCCCGCCGTGGCGGCCTTGTTCCGACCCCATTGGGGATTGCGAACCTACTGATGTTTCGGGCAGGTCGCCAGCACTTACAGCGAGGACGCAGCCAGGAAAGGGGGAGACCTTGGTTGGAAGCGCAAGAACGAGCTTGTAGGCCCCTTTGCAGAAGCCGCTTTCAAGCTGCAGGTGCGGGGTCAGTGGTAGCGTGATACCGCAGCTGGTTTGAAAGAGAACATCGGTGTTGTGTTGGGAGCTTGCGTCTGGGGTGCACGCCTTTGCTGCAAGGCGGTGGGGTGCATAAAGCGGACAACCCTTTAGTGGTCGTAATGGTCGTAAAGATCTTATCGGTGGGAAGCTGGCTGCCGCCCCTCGCTGCGACCTGCCTGCCCCTCTTTTGTCCCGGGCTAGTTGCAGGCGTCCTGCGCCTGCTCTCACGGCCTTTATCCTTGCGTAAGTGACGTGCGCCCCTCTTGCCCTCTGATGTTGAATTGTTGCAGGTTGGGGAGATGACATCAGCACCTGTCAAGTCACAGTTTGGGTACCATCTGATCCTGTGCGAGGGGCGAAAGGCATGAGGGGCCCAACCTGTCTGAGTCTCGCGCTGCGCCTGGTCAGGGCTTTTCAATGAAGCATGGCACCAACTCCTGGCAGCGTGGCACCCCACGACCACAGCCAACTTTCCAGTACATGCCAAGGCTTCGTGAGGTTGACTTCAGCGCTACATGCAACTTCAGCGTCCTGTGAAACACAACAACACCCGGACCGACAGCTGCAGACACTAAGGAGGATTGCAGGCATGAATGAAGCAAGATTTGTGAACGGCACACACCCAATCCGCGAGTTAACAACCATTAATACATTTGCGTGTGTAGATTGCAGGGGGCGAGCGCAGCACCCCGCGGACACAATCGTTGTGGATGGTGCGGCGGGGTTTGTTTGCGGCACGGGCTTTGCACGTGAAAGCAGCACCAACAGTGCGTGGTCCTTTTCGTGTGGCAGGACTGTGCTATATACAGGTGTCCGAATCTGGGTTTGCCCCGAGAAAATGTGAGCCATCCTTTGTGTTTGCCGGCGTCTCGGAAGCATCGGCAGTTTCCCACACCGGTCAGTCCGCTGTCGCGGTCAACACCCACCGCTGCCTGTGTGTGGCGACTGGAGAAGAGCATCTCTTATGTATGCGATATGAACACACGCATCAAACCTGCAAGCTGTGCAGCGTGCGCGCATCGCAGAAGCAGCTGGCCGTTGCGTGTCTGCTGTGCGCGTTGTCAACCGCGCACGCGCCTTCTCACGGTCGGTGAGGCGGGGCCACCGGCTGTCCCGCTTGGAACGAACATCCTTCAATACCACTGATTCGCGGCCGAGAAAGGGTCGACGGGAAGTTCTATGCCAGAGTCATATCACGGAGCGAAATTACTCTTTTGGCGTCACCCGCTGGGGGTGAGTGAGCGCGATTCACGCGGAAGCCGGGCTCCGAAAGGTCCCATTTACGGTAGCAGGTATTATCGGCACACTTGCGGTTTTGGTTACTTGATACCCCTGCCAAACAGCGAAGCTTGAGAAGGATTCACAGGAAGTGCTCAGCACGCGTAAAACGCCCACAGGTGTACGGGTGAACCTCATTAATTTTAGTGCTGTGGAGCTATTAATCAAAGAAAGCCCCACAATTACCGGGCAGAGGCCATCAGCACCTCCTGACCCGGCGCCGCTGCGAGCGCACAGCGCCCCGAGAGGAAGCCGGCAAGAAGGCGCGACAATGGCGTCCCTCCACGCCTCCCTGATGACGGCCTGCGGGCTGTCCCACCCCCAGCTGCGCGCCCAGGCGCACTGGACCGTCGCCACGGTCTGCGCGGCGCTGCTTGTCCGCAAGGTGGCCCGCCTGGAGTGCACCAACCCCGCCGCTGCAGCCGGTGCCGGCGTCGGCGCCGGCGACGCGTGGGTCTGTGCCGCGCGCGGCGCGCTGGGCGGGCGCCTGGGCCCGGCCCCGAGCGTGGGCCTGCTCTTGCTGGGCGGCCTGGCCGTGCTGGCGCTCCTGGGTTACCTGCTGTGGCGCGTGGTTCGCAAGGCGCCCGTCTACATCCTCGATTTCGCGGTGTACAACCCAGACCCCAGGTGAGGACGGGTGCCTGTGCGGTTTTGGGAGCTTGCGGCAGGCTTGTTGCTTGGACGTGCGCGTCGGCCTGGGGCGCCTGCGGGTGATGGGCGTGAAGGGCAAGAGCTGGGCAGCAGTGCCAGCACCTGCTGGGTTTCCCGTATCTCCTCGTCACTCTTTCAGGCCCCTGTCGTGCCACTCACCTCACACGCGCACGCCCCGCCCCACCC
>NW_014010321.1:0-2551 GCF_000611645.1 Monoraphidium neglectum
CCCACACCCCCTCCCCCCTCCCTCCCTTCCTCCCAATCAACCGACCCGACTGCCACCACCAACTCGCGTGCGCAACGTACGTGACGGTCCAGCTGCCGTCGTGGCTGTCTGAGGGCACCGACTCTGTCGTGATCGACGCCGAGGCCGTGGCCTGGGACCCCGTGGCTAAGAAGATCCAGCCCTTCCAGGTGGCGGGCTGCACTGGTCTTGTTCGGGGTGTTGGGCCTGGGGTGGAATGAAGTGTGATGGGTGGCCGACGGGGAGGAGGGCGGGCGGCGAAGTTGGTCTTGTGCAGGAGTGCAGTCGCGCCTTGCCTTGCTCTCCGTTTCTGGAGGGTGTGAGTGCTGGGGGGTGGTCCGGGGGGGAACAGGGAAAAGGGGTTGTCGCGCGCTGGGAGAATGGGCGCGTTGGCGTGGGGTCTGGTGGGGTCGGGCTGGGAGGAGGGTCGTGAGGCCGGGAGGCATGGCCTGGCATAGGGCCCGCTCGCGGGTGTGATGCCGCGGCGGGTCGCGTGTGAGGAGGAAGGGGCTGCACAACACCGCGAAATTGTCTCCCATTTGCACCCCTCCCGCCTCCCCCCTTACCAGCAAAGGCACGCATGCACACACATGCGCGCACAAACCAAATCCCAAATTCACACGCGAACCCACACACAAACCCACTAACGCACACTCTCGCAACGTTTGTGGCGTGCGCGTGGCCCCAGGTGCTGTCCACGCGTGCGCGCAAGGATGTGGAGGTGGCCGACATCAAGGTGTGTGACGTCATGATGACGCACGCGCGCACGCGCACGCATGTGTGTGTGTGTGTGTGTGTGTGTGTGTGTGTGTGTGTGTGTACGCGCGCGCGTGTGTGCGCGCGTGCTTGCGTGTGTGTTTCCGAGCCGTGCCTACTCGCGAATCATATGCCTCGTTGTGGCACGCGGCACGCCGCCCGAGGGCCCACGAGAATGGCCACTTCTAGGCGCCCCCACACCCCACCCCGCGGCCCTGGCACATCCCCAACGCGCGATCCCCAATTCCATCCAAACCAACCCCCATCTCGCCACCAACCCTCAAAGCTGAGCCCCCCCGAACGGGCACCCTGAACCCTACAAATCCCTTCTTGTTTCTCCCCCGCCCCCGCGGCCCCGCAGGTCCAGGTGGCTGTGTACGCCTTTGACTGCCTCTACCTCAACGGCCGCTCCCTGCTGCACGCGCCCCTGAGCGAGCGCCGCGCGGCGCTGTACTCGTCCCTCAAGCCGGCGGAGGGCCAGCTGGCGTTCGCCACCGCCAAGATCAGCCGCGACGTGGAGGAGCTGGCGGTGGGCCGGGCCGGGCTTGGGGTTTGGGGGGTTTTGGGGTCCAGATTCAGCGCGTAGCGTTTACGGACGGGTTGCCCTGAGGGTGGTCCAGGATTTGAAAGCGACGTCAAGAAGCTGGGGGTTGGGGTCAGCCCGGGGGTTTTGGGGTCCAGGTTCAGGGTGTAGCGTTCAGGGTTTAGGGACAGGTCGCCGCGGGGGTGGGCTGAGGACCGAGAGCGATGTCGAGGATCTGGTGGTGGGGGGCGGCCCTGGGGATCTAGGGACTAAAGTTGAGATTTGGGGTTGAAGGTTGAGAGTTTCGGGTGCTAAACAGGTTGGCCTGCAGACGGGTTTGGGATGTTGGGCAACTGATGGCGGGATGCCTGGAGGCGCCAGCTCCTGCGACTGGGTGGTCTGTCATCCAGGGGCCTTGCTCTTCCGCCCTTGTCCCCCTGTACACCCTTCCTCCCCGTTTCCCTTCCAGACACGATCACCCCGTCCCCCCCACACAGCACACACACACACACACTCTCTCTCACACACAGACATTCACCCACTCACCTTCTCCAGGCGTTCTTGAACGAGGCGGTGGCCGCCTCCACGGAGGGCCTCATCGTCAAGACCATGGACGACGTATACCAGGTCAGCACCCCCTAGATCTCAGATCACAGCATCAGATCTGGCTGCGCCCGAGCGTCGCACGTTCCATGGCGATCTCGATCAGGGACTTGTGACCTGGGCCTCAGAGCCGCACCGTTGGAGTTGTGCTGCTCTAGATGACACAGGCTGCACTCCGCTTTGCATAGCGATGTGGGCTGCGTCGTCGTCGCGTTTTGTTGCGGCCACAGGGCGAGCTCCTCCCACCACCCTGGCACGACCCTTCACCCCCGCGACCAATCAAACTGGGCCGCGCCCTCACCGCGTCAAACGCCCCGCACCCCGCAGCCGAGCCGCCGCTCCACCCACTGGCTGAAGCTCAAGAAGGACTACCTTGACGGCTGCGGGGACACCTTTGACGTCGTGCCCATCGGGGGGTACTACGGTGGGCGCTTTTTGGGGGGGGGGGTGGGCTGGGCAGGGAGGGAGAGAGAGAGTGAGGGACGAGACGCACCGCCGCGGTCCGCGGCGAGCCCGGCTGCTTGGGTGGATGTGATGGGGTGGTGCATTCTGCCGTAGCAGGGGCGCGCGGCGCGGCGCTGAAGGGGTGGAGGGGCGGGGCCGTCCGACCGCGGGGCGGGTCAAGGGTGCGCGGTGGCGCGGCCCCCAGGC
>NW_014010321.1:3077-7233 GCF_000611645.1 Monoraphidium neglectum
GGTCAAGGGTGCGCGGTGGCGCGGCCCCCAGGCCTCATGGGGTTGGGGGGTGCCTTCAGCCACGGGGGGGTTGAGTTGGCTGCATTGCAGGCCGCAGCGCGACCCCGCCTGGCATTGGTCCTGCCGCCCGCCCCAAGATCCCGCATCAACCCCCCGCTGCTTCCAACAGCGCCGCGTTCGCACAGCTGCTCTTTCCCCCACCAACACCCCAACAAGCACCAACAAACCAACAACGCAACCAATTGAATCCCCCCAAACCAGGCAAGGGCAAGCGCAGTGGGTTGTATGGCGCGTACCTCTTGGCAGTCTACGACGACGCCACAGAGTCTTACCAGGTCCGGCGGCTGTGATCTCATGGGGGTTCAGGGTTCAGGTCGACCGGCCTGTCGGGCATCCATCCGGGCCGCGGCACGTGGTGGCCTGGCGTCGCCTGCAGCCTGCTGGGAAGGTCGCGCTGCGATGCTGCGCCGCCGCGCGCGCGGCGTTGTTTTGGGCTTTGCACTGAGGCAGATTCGTGGCGGTCACGTGCGGACCGGCGGCCACCCCTTTGGCTGAGTTCCCGACCCGTTGCGACTCGCCCCCCAAAGCATCCCCTGAACCCTCGAAAGGCGCGCATGCACAGATCTGTGATCGCTCCCGCCCAAACTTTGGGTCGGACCCTCTTCCCCAATACACACACGAACCCCTGCAAGCCCTGACACCTCAGCACCGCTTTCCCGCGTGCAATCTCCCCGTCCCCTCCCCCAATCCTCCAACACATCATGCTCAAACCCTCCACACTACCCTCCTAAAACCCCTCCTCCCCCCCCCCCAAAGACCATCTCCAAGCTGGGCACCGGCTTCAGCGAGGAGGTCCTGGCTGAGCTGGACGCCACCCTACGGCCCCACGCACTCGACGCGCCGCGGCCATACTACCAGGTGGGGCCCCTCCTCCCACCCCTCCCCCCAACTTCCGATCCATTCAGGAAAGCGCCCAGCCGTCTCGCCCGTCGTCATCAACAGCGGCGGCGCCCGCGCCTGAGTCCGCTGCCTTCCCCGCAAACCCGCGTTCTGAAGCGCTTTGGATCCCCTGGAATGTCTCAACCCGGCGCTGGCTACCCAGTGGATCACAAACGGATCCACATTTTTGGGCAAACCCTCGTAGAACCCCAACCCTCGATCTCACCCCACCATCACCTCACCGCGGGCTCGCGGGCTCCCCCTGCCCCGCAGTACGGCGAGGGCGGCGCGCCCGACGTTTGGTTTGACCCCGTTGCGGTGTGGGAGGTCAAGGCGGCCGACCTGAGCGTGAGCCCGGTGCACCAGGCGGCGCGGGGGCTGGTGGAGCCGGGGAAGGGCATCTCTATCAGGTGTGTGTGCGTTTTTGGTGGAGGGGGCGGGGCAGGCGTGCCTGGTCGTCAAAGGCAGGTGGCGGTTGGGATGCCCTTCCAAAATTGGCCGCCCTGCTTCGTCGGCCCGCCGTCTGGGGAGGTCTGCCACTCGCACGCTGCCGACAGGGCGGCTAGCAGCAGGTTTGGGTGATGGTCCCTTGGGACCACGTGCGGGGGAGAATGGCGGAAATTCTGATCTGGCAGATCCCTTTGTTGAGGACGGCGTCCTCAGGCCCTACACACCTCCCACAAACCCCACACGCCCAACAAACGCAACCCCAAACCCACACCACACACCTTCAACACCCCACACACCCCACAAAACCCACACACCACACGACGCAAACCGCACACACCCGCCACCACCCCCTCCCTGTGTCCCCCAGGTTCCCGCGTCTGCTGCGCGTCCGGACCGACAAGGGCCCAGAGGACGCCACAACCGCCGCCCAGGTGGCCGACATGTACCGCGCGCAGGCCGTGGTGGCCGCCAACCGCAAGGACGCGGCCGAAGACGACGACGCGTGACCTGCGGGCATCCGGTGCTGGTTCTGCGGTGCTGGCGGCGGCCCGGCGGCATGGGCGGGCCTGCGGGGTTGGGTAGGTGTATGCGGAGGGCTCGGGCCGCCCGCAGCCCCAGCCCGCTGCTTCTGTTGTTTGTGCAGACGCCGAACTTTTCCAGCGCCCCGACTACAGGCGCTGCAGCTTTTGCGCCCTGGTCGATGCTCGTGCCTGCAGGCAACGGCATATGCGTGATTCACGAGGCAGTCCTCGCGTGCCGGCTTGCCCACCGGTGGCAATGCACGCATCAAGCGGAATGCTGCCACGCTTTGAAAGCTGCAGAATCGCACCACACGTGTGCTCTGTAACACAACAGATGTGTCACGCACAAGTGTGCCAACATACGTGGCGCTTCCAGCTGGCCAGAGGCGCTCCAAGCGGGCCGGGTTGAGTCCCTGGCAGTCAGTGGTTGGCGTGGTCGAGTGTCTGTTAACTGGGGTGTGGCTGCACAGCAAATTCCGGCCTTGACTGTTACACGTCTGATTTGAGGTCCATGGCCAGTGACAAGTCAGCAAGGGGGCGCCGCTATGGACACATCTGAGACATTCTTCGGAAGCAGCACGCTCGGTGGAAGCTGCCCACAGCGTCGAGAGCTTTTTTTTGGGGTGGCTGGTCGGCATCATTATCAGCGCCGGCTGTGGGGTCCCCGCCACAAAGACATGTGCAAGGCAGGCGCGCCGGCCCGGGGGCGTACAGCTGCACGGGCGCGCAGCCGTGGCTGCGCATTTGAGCACCAGGGTGTGCGCGCGCGCGGGCACATTGTGAGGGTGCTAGGGCACGCACGGAGGTGTGCGTGCGCGCGAAGTGCGGGCGTGCGTCCAAACCAGACGTGTGTATCACGCAAAACATGCAATTTCGTCGATGTGCAGATTCCAAGAGCGGTATCCAGCTGCGGTGTGGTGTGGTGCGGGGTGATGCTGGTGTATTCAACACAATTCACGCGACGTGGCAAGGGCCGGTCGGGGCGCTGGTGCGTCAAAACAGCGCAGCGTCGGCCCCGGCTTACGCCAGAAGCAATCCCTGCAATGCGGCGCGCCCGGGAGCCACAGGCGCAAAAGGGCCCAGAAGCGCATTGGCAGTTCGCGGCAGACAGATGTAGATGCAGGCGTTGGCTCTTGAAGCCACACAAACTAGAAGCGAGGTGTGCACCGCAGCGAGCAGCGCCACGTAAGCAGCGCCACGTAAGCAGGAGTGCCGGGCGAACTCTATGCAGTGCGGGCCCGCGGCGCGGCGGGAGCAAACGATTCGCCCGGGCAGGCAGGCCTCCTAGGGGCGATAAAGGCAGGTCGGTCACTAGCAAGGTGGATCATCGGTTGAAACCGCCCATGGCAAGACCACGCATGGCCTTCTTTTCTCGTTGGGATGGGACTTCTAGACGGTGAAGGACAGCAGTTTCTGGTTGTTGGCAATAGTCGGCTCCACAACACCGCACTGCGAAGCAGGGAGGAGAGGCAGGCGAGGTGTTGGGAACCAAGAGGAGTCTGTGATGGCGTGCTGTGAAGGTCCGTGGCACACCAATTCAGACAGATGTTGAGATTGGCAAGATGCAGCCCCACTGGGGCTACACCTGGCAGGTGTTCCAGCAAACAGTGTGCATGTCTGGGCACTCATCGTGCCGCGTGCAGCAGTCCTTCTACGCGAGTGTTGAAGGCGCGCACGCCTGCCCTCTGCATCAGGAACAGTGCTGACATGCGGCTTGGCGCGTGCCCCGCCCTGACTCACAAGGTAGTTGATGGCGACCCAGATGTCGGTCAGCCCAGGGACTGCCGCCGCCGTAAACCCAGGGAAGGGCACCGAGACCGTCTGGCCTGGAGCAATGTCGCCGGCCGACCAGGCCACGCTGTTGATGAAAGTGTTGAACAGGGGGCTGCCGCAGCCCAGGGGCGATGTGATCGAGCTGAAGGCGCCCATGAGCGTTGGGTTGCCCGCCACGTTGCCGATCTGAGGTGGTGCGGGGCGGCGTTGAGAGGCCAGGGGTTAGGGGCAGGGAACGGGCGCTGTTGCGACCGGCCCCAAGCAGCTCCTCCGAAGAGCGAGGACCCGGGCCGTCTTCACCCCGCACAGCAGCCAGGGTGGATGCCGGCCCCAGAGCACATGCTGCACGTTGAGCCTACAGCCAGAGCAGTGCACACACAGCTACACATGTATCTGATCCCTCCTGCACCCCTCCCACCTCCCCCACCCCCCTTTCCCCATCCCGTCCGTCCCCCACTGGACTGGTGCAGCAC
>NW_014010320.1:0-6703 GCF_000611645.1 Monoraphidium neglectum
CCCGCGCGCAGCCCCCCCCTTTTGGGCACTCTGGATGCGCGGCACGCTGCTGCTGCGTCGCCCCTGCCGTGCCGAGGCAAGAGGCGCAACCTCGGGCGGCTCAACCTCGGACGCCTCAACCTCGGGGCGGCGCCGCACACCTCAATCTCTGCCTGGGTGGGCACGCCCATGGTGCAGCGGACGATGAACAGCCGCCGGTCCTCGCGGGGCCAGATGACGGGGTACATCGCAAGCGTGTAGTATGACATGCCCTGCGGACGGTGTGACGATGTTGGATCGAATTTTGCGTACAGACGAGCACCGGCGCTTGTTCTGGGGTCCAATTTGTGATGCAGAACAGCCCGCGGCAGACGGACGGGCGGTGGAAGGCGGACGGGCGGCGCAAGGGGGCGAGATGCTGCTGCGTGAATGTCATTGCTGTAGTCATCACCTTGACGCCCCTCATGGACTCCTCATCCCCGGGGAACAGGTTGTCCAGGGCCAATGAGTCGAGGGTGAGGTTCCCAAGACCAGACAGGCGGATGACGTTCACCTGCGCGCGCGGACGCGCGCGCGCGCGCGTGTGTGTGTGTGAACAACGGATGTGATTGTGTGTTCATGCATGGGTGTGTAGTACCTGTCAAAGAGAGAGAGAAAGAGTGTGTGTGTGTGTTTTGTGTTGTGAGTGTGTGTGTGTGTGTGTGTGTGTGTGTGTGTGCACATGCACATCTGCACATACGAGAGTGTGGGCTTGGGCGCGCGCGTGCCATGTCAACACGCATGCTTGTGGGATCTTGTGCGGTTAGGTGGGACGCACGGCAGACCAGGGTCAGCGCATCGACAGCGCGGCCGCCAGCGCACCGCCCAGGTGGCGAAACAGCACCCGCTGTCGCGTCGCGGGCGCTGGCCTGTGTGGCCGCTGCTGCACACATGCCCACGTACACACTAGCTTACAGGGGTGTGTGTTCCTGTGAGTGTGAGTGTGCTCCTGCGTGCACACACGCACGCACGCTCGCGCACACACACTCACACACACACACACTCTCTCTCTTGTGCTCACATGCACAACGCACCCACCCACCTTGCCGCCGAAGTCCAGGCCCGTGGTCACCCCGTCCCGACCCATGATCACCACCGGCCGTGTAACGTTGAACCCCCCGCGCGGCAGGCCCGGGTGCGGCGCGACGGTCACGTTACCACTCAGCACCAGCAGCAGCGGCGCGGCCGTCGCGACCGACCCCAGGCGCGCCAGCGTCGCGTGGAAAGTGTCGTTGGTGACGCCGACAACAAAGTTGGGGCCGAACAGCAGCGGCTGCCGCGTAGCGGCGCCAGCGGCGCCGGCGGGCGGCGGGGCCGGAGGCGCCAGGGGCTGCGGCAGCGCAAAGGCGCCTGAGGCCGCAACCGTCATGGTGTCGAGCTCGGCGCGGGGTATTAGGAGGTATGATGTGCGGTCCTGCGGCGATTTTTTTGGGGGGGGGTGATCAAAGGGGGGATTTGGGGGGGGATGCAGGGGAACGTTGCGTCTGATGTGTGTGTGTGTTTGTCCGTGTGTGTACATGTGTGTGTGCTTGTGTGTGTATGTGTGATTGATTGAGTATACAGGAGGCAGGTGTGGGAAGGCAAGGAGCGGCTTGGCGCCGGCAGTGGGGGGCGGCATGCAGGGGCGGCCCTTCTCACGCAGATAGCTGCGCAGCGTCTGCAGGGCCCCGCACGCTGCTCAACAGCGCGACCCCTGGCAGCGCAGGGGCCGCGCCGACTGAGGCACCTGCGAGTGCCCCACCCTCCCCCCTCCCCAGGTCGGGCGGCGCATCTAGCTCCATGCACCGCGCGGCACCCCGCGCGCCCTCCCGTCCTTGGCACGCGGCGCACGCGCCGGACCCGCCCGCGCGCAGCACGCACGCCCTGTCCCCCTGCCCTGCGACGCAACGCCTGCGGCCCGCGCGCTGGCTGAGCCCCCGCGCATTCTGGTACGCCTCGTCAGCAACGCAGAGTGGGTCGCCCGCAGCGTCCGGTGCAGGGTGGCGCGTGCCCGCGCAACGCGAGTGGCGACTTACCGTGTATATCGCCAGGGACCACGCCGCCAGCAGGTCTTGCGCCAGGGGCAGCGCCATCATGCGATCAAACAGCGCCGCTGTAACCCCCGCCTCCACCCCGCCGCTCGCGGACAGCACGTTGCTGAGCCCCGTCGCCGGCGGCGGCGCGCCGCCGGGCGGGCGCGCGAGGAGGGCGGGAGGGAGCAGCAGGCGCTGCAGCGAGCGCGCAGTTGGGTCTAGGCAGCCGATACATGTGAGATCACGCAGGTCGAGGCGGGCGGGGAAGCCTGGACATTGAAAGAAATGAGCGAGCCAGGGAGGAGAGCGGAGTGGGGGTGCGCAACGGGGGATCAGTTCAAGAGGGCATGGCAGCACGAGTCCAGCGGTTTCGTCTTGTTGGAGAGCGCGCACACGCACGAGAGCGAGACCCCGCACACAGGGCGGGATGGGCGGAGGGAGCGCTCTCACTCGTGTCAGAGAACAGTATGAGGCTCTGGCCGCCGGCACCATCAGCAGCCCCTGCGTCCTCGCGCCAGACAGTGGTGCCCTGGGCAGCGCCAATCGGCGCCGCTGCAGCCGTGCCCGTGACGACCACGCGAGCGAGATCAGCTTGATTGAGCCCATCAGGGCGCAGTGGCACACTTGAGGGGGCGCAGTCACGCTGCAGCAGGTGCCATGTGCCATCGGGGCGCGTTGCGAATTCGCAGCTGGGCAGGGGCGCGGCGGCGTTGCTGCTGCCACTGGCCAGGGAGCAGGCGCTGCCTAGGAGGATCCATTTGAGCAGAGCTTTCATTAATCTCATCGTAAACCCCCATGCATCACCCGAGCTGGCCAAGGCGTCGCAATCACGCACTGCGCTGCGAGGCCTGCGTGCCCAGCCGAAGCCGCATTATCGGTCAGCATTCCATGGCGAACAAAGAAATTGCACGTCCTCCGTCTCCTGGGCCTGGGCTTGGACCATCCGCTTGACGGGCCGCGTAACTGCTGCACACCCTGACCCAACCCTCTCATTCCAGCCGCGCTCTGCTGCTGCCACCCCAAGCCCCCTCACTATCCCATATCCAACATATGATCATTCAAACTGATTGCAGTGTGGAATCGTAGTCTGGCACGCAAGCCTACCGGTGGTGTGCGTTGTGGCTTTCGGCATGGCGCACTTTTTGCAGCACATGGGGGCGTAGTCGCCATCCCCCCCCCCCCGCCTCGCATGCGCCCACGCATTGCCCCACTATCAACAACTTTTTGACCCCCGTCTTTTCTGTGCACTCGTCCGAATCACATGGGGCCGTAGGCTGCATGGCAGCCGCCCATGCGCGCATGCAGAGGTGCCTTCCCATCGATCGCAGTAATCACGACATTCTCAAGCTCTGATGAAGAAAGTCATCGAGGGCTCGGTGGCCTTGAGCCTTCTTCCCACGAGCGGCGCCCTTGCCGCCAATGCCCCTCGCGTCGCACCGTGGTCGAGCAGGCACTCAGCCGGTTGTGGGCGGTTTGACAAATCGACGCGAAAGCACGAAGTGCAGGAACACTGCTGACCGCTCCACCACAGGGCAACAAAGCTTGAGCTTATGAAAACCTCCGGAGAGCGGCACGCTGGAGCGCAAGCACTAGTGATTGTTGCCGGCTGTGCCTGCCATCACTTCCCGCAGCACCGTGCATGAAATTGCCAGCTGCTGCAGGGCGAGACTCGTTCACTCACCACACATGCAAAAGCGGCCATGCATGGCCGCAGCTTTGCCGCCGCCTTCGCCCCCCTTCCACTAGAGGCACTTCAACTGTCAACCGCCTGTTCATGGAAGCGGGCGGCGCAGTCCATACCAATTGAGCATCAGTGGCAGGATACAGAAGTTTCTTGCAAGAAGAAGAGGGTGTATTGGTTGGTTACGGTAGCAACACATCCCACATGGTAGCCTCGTCAGCTAGCGGTGATACGAAGCAGCGTCACGACCGGCAGGAAATTCTGCGCAGAAAGCGCTCGATGACGATCTTACAGGTGATTCATGCATCCAAATTTGTGTAGAAGCAACAATTTTGGGTGCCACTCAAGTTGCGGCACGGCCAAACACAGCACAGCTCGAGCCTGCAACGCCGATCGCCGCCATTTCGACCTGCGACAGCGGACCGCAGGCCCCGGCGTGAGGCTCCAGGTGCCGCTACCATGGCTGCTGCGGTCCCCAGGGGAGACGTGACCCAGCCCGAGGTCATCAAGGTGCGGCGCAGCTGGCGGGCCGTCCGCAACTGACATCACAACGCCCAACCCCGCCGCCGATTGGGGGCGTTGACCCCACCGCGGGCGTTGCAGTGTGCGCGCAGCTTAGCCTCGCCCCCCCCCACCAGCCGCGAGATGCCTCCACCATGCAGCCCTGCGCACGCACAGCACGGCCGCTGACCCTCTGAGCACGCTCCCACCCCTCCCAAGGCATCCCCTCGCCCGCACCCCCCTTATCCTGCCCTGGTCCCTTCTGGAGGGAGACCCTGACAACCATCAACCCTCGTCATTCCCTCGTTTCCGGGCCCCATTAATCCCCGATAATCGATTCCGTTGATCCCTCGCTCTAACGCCTCCATTCCTGGCCATCCCCCAAAGGAAATTCTCGAGGCCCTGTGCCGCCCCCCCAAGGACAGGCTGCGCGCCGCTTTGGACTCGCACTTTTCGGAAAACGCGACGCTCAAGAGTGGTGCGCGCGTTCGAGCGTGTAGCCTGCGTGCGCTGCGGCGAGCGTGCACCCTGCTCGTGCGCAGCGGCTGGGAGTGGCGGACGGGCAGACAAGGGGCGTGGCTGCTGGAGGATTAAGGGGGGGCCTGGGCCGCGTGGGGGGCCTTGGGGCCAGGCTGTCTCAGTGCACGAGCGTACCTGTGTCCGTGTGTGTGTGCATATGCGTTTGCATGTGCGTGTGCATGTGCGTGTGCATGTGCGTGTGCATGTGCGTGTGCGTGTGCCTACGTGTGTATGTGAGCATGTGTGCGTGTGTGTGTGTGCAGGGGAGAGCGGGCGTCGAAAAGGGGCCGCGGGGACTGTCAACAGCGCACAGGTGAGTGGCAGGCATCGAAACAGTTCGCGCCCTTCGCAGGCCTCAATCAGTTCGCGCCTGGCACCCCACTGCGCGGCCCGCACGGCCGACCCCGCCACGACCAACTGCCTCAGCGCTTCGCCGCGCAGCACACAGCTTCACAGCACCCGCTTCTCTCGTCCAACCGCTCAACGATCTCTGCCGATCTCTGCCGCCCTGTCGCGTGCACTGCAGCCCTGTTCCAGGTCCAGGGGCGTGAGAAGCTGTACCAGCTGTTCAGGGCGTGGCAGGCCGCATTTGACGACCGCGTGCAGGTGGGGGTGTATGGGGGGTTATGGGGTTTGGGGAGGTGGCGGCCTCTACGAGGGGTTGGGTGGGGTTGATGAAGAGGCGTGTGCGTGTGCGTGCGTGCGTGTGTGCGCGCGTGTGCGTGCGTGTGTGTTAGGAGTGAAGCAAGGGTGCAAGCTGTTGATCTAGATGCTGGGAAGGGGGGACAGGGGGTTCCACGACACACCAGCTCCCGCCCCCACCTGCGGCCCCCTGGCAGGTCCTGGATGTGGCAGTCCACGGCAGCAAGGCCCTGGCGCGCGTCCGCCACAACCTGCAGCCGCGGATCCTCAACGCCCCGCTGCCAGGCGTCGGGGGCCTGCCGGGCTGGGCTAAGCGTGCGGCGACCTTCCCGCTCATTGTGGCGGCCGAATTCACTTTCGAGGTGCGGGGCCGGGCTGATTACGTATGAGGGTCGGTGTTTGTGAGTGGGCGGGCCCAGTTATGTCGACGGAAATCACATACCTGGGGCGTTGTCAAAACGGGGGCCTGGCACAGGGCGAGGATTTGAGAGCAGAGGGGAGGTCCGAGCCCGACAGGCTGGGACTGGGGCGGTAGGGACGAGAGCGGGCGGCTGGCGCTTCGTCAGTCATTCAGGGACCCAGCCACTCGTGCGACCGCGTGCCTCGGGGTTGGGGGAGGGCCGGCGCACGCCGGTCCGCAACCACAGGCGACAGGGCTCGGCGCGCAGGCAGTGCGCCGCTGCGGCATGCCGTGCCGCCCGAGGAGCTGATTGGGGTGCGCTGACCTGGACCAGTAGACGTGGGTCTGTGATCGCTCGCGGGGCTCAGGGCGTCGCATCGAGGCCCGACCCGCGAGCCGCATGCATTTGGCAGCGCCGCGCGCGTCAACGTCCGCGCCAACGCCCGCGCCCGCTCGCCCCCCGCGCAGGACACGCCGCGCGGCAAGATGATAATCAAATGTAAGCAGCGGATGGTGGGGATGCGAGCGCCCCAGGTGGGGCCGCGGGTGCAGTGCTCGTGTGAAGAGGCGGAGCCCGGCGGTTTGCCCCGCCTGCGCATGCGATGCAGCAGGTGTAACCGCTTGCGGTTCACGCTCGCACCTGCATGGCAGCCATTGCTGGGCCCCGGCAGCGGCGCCTACCCTTCCCCGGCTGAAGAGGGGGAGGCAGAGAGGGCGGCATGCGCGCGGGGCGTGTCCGGCCCACCATGCCCGCTGTTCGATGGCGACTCCCAACTGCATGTCAACGCAAACGCGCGCATGCCTGCTGCCATGCAGCCATGCATGCAGCCACAGCATGCAAGCAGCCATGCATGCAGCCACGGCATGCAAGCAGCCATGCGTGCAGCCATGCGTGCAGCCATGCGTGCAGCCATGCGTGCAGCCGTGCGC
>NW_014010319.1:0-6699 GCF_000611645.1 Monoraphidium neglectum
AACCCCAACCCCACCTCGTCCAGGACCGAAACATCGTACTCCAGGCTGCCTGCGCCAAAGTCCATTATCGAGGCCCGCACCCCCGTCAGGAAATCGCTGTCATGCGTCCGCATGCGCACGGCGCGGACCCCGGGCCCGCTCGGCGCGTGGTGCGGGCAGTACACCCGTATGCCGGCGGCGCCGGGCCCCACCGCGCACTGCGGGGGCACGACGCACAGCAGGTTTCTCAAAAAGGACGACTTAGCAGGGCTCGCGGGACGGCTTTGGGCCCGCCCGCTGCATGCGCTCATTGCAGACAGGCCAGTGTCAGCCTGGGGCGCCTGTGGGCGTGCGCCCCGCTGCCACCCTGCAGGGGCGGCGTGCGTGTGCGTGTTTTTCACCCCCAATGCACGCCGTGTCAGAGGCCGCATGCTGCACGCCGCGACGGCCGCAGCAAAACATTACGTAACTCGCCGCTCACCACGAACGCCTCGCCCCCCACGACGCACGAGCACGCCTCGCACCGCTTGCCGCATGCTGCGCTGCAGGCCTGGCGCATGACGGCGCAGCGCCGCAGGCCGTCCATGTAATCGCAGGCCTGGGCCTTGCTGAGCGCGGCGCCGGGGGCGCCGCAGACGATTTGGAACGCGTGCGCGTGGTCCTGCAGGCAGGCCGCCAGCTGGGCCGCGGGCATCTCAGAGTAGTTCGCGGGCCCGACGCCGCAGTCGCGGCCGGCCACCCGCACAGGCTGGTACGGTCCCTGCACGCGTGCAAGGGGCGTCGTGCTTTTGTTGTGGGGGCGCGCCCGCTGGTGGCGCGGCAGGCAGGTGTATCCGCAGAGGCCCCTCTCCTGCCATCATGCAGCGGCGGGCAAGGGCGCTGGGGCGATACTGAACAATACATGCCAGCATGTTGGCTTCACGAGGATGCACACTCAGTGTGTGAAGGACGATGCGCACCCCAGGGTCACGAGGCGCAGACACTGGCTCCGGGGGCTGCTCCGCCGCAAGACGCGCCCTTGCACGCGTGGCCATGACGCACGCGGCGAACCCGAACCCATCCCAACCTGCCTTGCAGAGGCCTACCTGATCCGAGCTCGCGGCCCCCGGCGCCGGCGGAACGCCTGTCTTGAAGACCGCCGTGCCGCCTGGCGCGCTGTCGAGCTGCTGCTGCGCCATCCCTGCGGCGCCGCCACCAGACGCGCCCCCTGCCGCCGCGTCCTTGCCAGGGCAGCGACCTGTCAAGCCGTCAATATCGCCGCCAACCTCCCTGCCCGGGAAGGGCTGCGCATCATGGCCGTCCCACCCCAGTCCCAGCTGCACCAAGGCCTCCGCTGCCGCCTTTTCGCCGGTGCGGGGCGGCTGCTGCCGCTGCGCCTGCCCGCTGGCTGGCGGCGCGAGCGCCTGCGCGCGCCGTTGCCAGCGGGCGACGCCTCCTGTTCCCCGGCCCTCCTAGAGTTTGTGCCCCCCGCAAGTGGCGTGCTGCGTGCCCCGACGCCCGCCTCTCTCTGCAATCTAAACACGGCGTCGGCCTCGCTGGGCGGTGCGCGGGAGCTGGTTCCGTCATCACCGCCCCCGCTGCCCACCGATGCGGTCGGTTGCTGCGAGCAAGGTGCACCACCGTCCCAGGCAGGCGCGCTCCGCATGGCTGGTGGGCTGCCTGGCGGCCGCGGCCGCAATCCCCTGTGACGGTGCCAGCCAAGCCGCGCCCAGGTGCCATGCGGGAGGCGGCGCCGTGCCACGCCATTGTAGCAAAGGCACGCCCGGCGCTCCTGCAGGCGCATGCGCCAGCCCAATACTGCTGCCCGTGCCCGGCAACGTGCTCAGAAGGTGCTGAGGTGGCGCCAGTTGTTGCTGCACGCGCTGCTGCTGCTGCTGCTGCTGCTGCTGCTGCTGCTGCTGCTGCTGCTGCTGCTGCTGCTGCTGCTGCTGCTGCTGCTGCTGCTGCTGCTGCTGCTGCTGCTGCTGCAGCAGCTGCTGCAGCAGCTGCTGCAGCAGCTGCTGCAGGTGCTGCTGCACCTGCTGCTGCTGCTGCACCTGCAGCGGCTGCTGCAACACCTGCAGCGGCTGCTGCGACACCTGCAGCGGCTGCTGCGACACCGGCAGCGGCTGCTGCGACACCTGCAGCGGCTGCTGCGACACCTGCAGCGGCTGCCGCGACACCTGCAGCGGCTGCTGCAACTGCAGCGGTTGCTGCAACACCTGCTGCGCCCGCTGCGATTTCAGCTGCTGCAGGTGAGCGCTCAAACACTGGCCAGTGTACTCGTGCAGCTTCATTCTGCGCCTGCACACGGCGCGCGTGGTTATTAGAGTGTCGTGCATGTTTTGTGTTTTTTTGCGCAGACCTGTCGCTCCTGGAGCGCACCGCTGGCGAGCGCCGGAGCAACCTGCTGTCATCCCCGCGCCAGCTCGACATTCGGGCGTCACTGAGTCACCCCAAGACCACTGCCCACGCTGACGTCCGACATAGCTGGCCGCTCCCCCGCTTGGCACCTGCGCTGACAGCCACCGCGGCGACTCGCAACACACGTGCGCAAACTCACGTCAGACCGGCCTCGAAAACCAGCACCGTAGCACTGCCCGACATGGCGCCGTTCGCGCCAACTCCAAGGGCCTTTCCGGCCTTGGTGAGGCTTCCATACGTTCCAAAGAAGTTTGATATCCGAGTGAGCTCACTCAGCTGGGGCCCGCACCCGTCGGGCCCGAAGCTGACGGTGGGCTGGCCGCCTTTGAAAAGGACATGTCTGCCTCTCGCGGGCCATGACACTCGCAGCCAAATCACAGAGTTGACGAAAGTACCATCTGCTTGCCGAAGTCTGGCATGCACTCGAGCCCACACGGGGGTTGTCGAGATCACGTATACCGCGTCAGCTGGCTGCCACGCCTTGTCCAGGGATTCGACGTGCGTCATTGCTCATAACTTATGCACTAGGACCGCTGGCGGTGCTTCGTCGTTGTGAGTTGCTTCTGCACTCTCTTCCGGGGCAGCTTCCGTTGCAACCGGTTGCCATCGATAGCAATCGATGGCTATCGGTCACCTCCCCCCAGCGATGATGCACCATACTTGTGCGTGATCATCACTAAATATCAGGGAGATCAAAACACGGCCGTCCTGCGGTTTCAGCTGCCTCATACTGGCTGCTGTCAACCTGGCTTGGCTGTGCTGCGGTGGGGCAGCCAGGCTGCGTGCGATGTCGCCAGCCATGTTACAGTGGCGGGGGTGCCCCTCCCTTGTGCACAGTAAATGACCCAGGGGGCCAGTTACGTGCGCGCGGTCTATCGCCCGCCTACATGCCCAACTCTAGTCGGCCTGTCCAGCCGCCGCCGCCGCCGCCCCCGTCGCCGCCGCGCCCTTCCCGCGCCCGCCCACCGCCGCGCGCAGCGCCGCGAGCGGCCCCGCCTCCGCGCGGGCGATGACGTCATGCTGCCACGGCTGCAGCCCCTGGTAGCCCCAGTTGTGGACGTCGCCGGCCAGGGGGTCGGGCGTCTGGGAGTCCAGGCCGGCCAGGGCCTCGATGAAGTATAGGCCGCAGAAAGGCACTGCAGCATCGAGTTGTTTGGGGGGTGCGGAGGGCGGCTGGTGCGTGGTTGGCCGGGGGTTGGGTGCATGTCACTGTAGGTGTGAGGGGCCCTTGTAGGGCAGCGTGTGAGGCTGGCCGCATGCTCTCGCAGCGGATGAGAGGGGGCAGGGGGGGGGGGCAGTGCAGAAGGACTTGGGGTAAAGGCATGAGGCTGGCAAGGGCCTCGATAAAATAGAGGCCGCAGAAAGGCACTGCATTGGGACGGGTTGAGGCGCGGCAGGGGGAGGCGGTACTTTCGCTCGGCGGGTTGGTGCATGCGGCTCGAGGCGTGAGGGGGTTCAAGTACATAGGGCAGCGCGTGGGGCTGCAGCAGGAATGACCGCGTGCACGTGAGTGTGGGTGGTCCGCTTCGGGGGTTGGAGGCTGCGGGCCTGTCTGGCCCCAACAAACCCGCCGCCTGGCGTGGGCCCGCGTCAAACCAAGAAAGAGACAGCCGCGCACCGTACATCTCGCTGTAGCCGCCCTCGTGCACCGCCACCAGCCGGCCGCCGCAGTGGCGCGCCGCGGCGGCCCTCAGGCGCTCTCCAAAGTATCGGTAGTCGCGGGCCGCCAGCTGCATGGTGGCCAGAGGGTCCATGGCCGAGGCGTCGTACCTGGGTAGTTTTTTTTGTGGCGGGGGGCATGGGCATGAATTGCGAGGAGTTTGGGGTTCAGGGGTCGGGGCCGCGCTGAGCGGAGACGTAGGGGCAGAGAAAACGGCCTGAGGGGGCCCAGAACGCGCGGCTGCATGGTAGCAGGGATGCCCAAAACGTGCCTATGCTGCCGACGCGGGCACGAGCCACTTGATACACAGACACACACGCCCCCCTAAACACACGCACACATATATACACATGTCAGGACCGATAAAAACCCCAGGCCCACACCCACCCCGCGCTGACGAGGATCAGCTGCGGCCGGAAGGCGTCCAGCGCCGGCTCCACCACGCGGTCAAAGGCGCCGCGGTACGCGCCACTGCCGCACCCGGGCGGCAGGGGCACGTTGATGGTGAACCCCTCGCCGCGGCCCGCGCCCGTGTCGCTCATGGGGCCGCTGCCGACTGGGTAGTTTGAGTCCTAGAGGTCGCGAGGTGGGTCAGGAAGCTGTGAGTTGAATCCATCTCAAGATCTGGACCAGCAGAGAATGATGTCATCACTCATGAATCGACCCCCCGCCTCCATCCCCCCCCCAAAGACCAGATCCGAGGCCCCAACCTTCGCCCCCAGCATGTGCTGTGACATCTGCCGGTGACAGCTGCGGCCGTCATCACCATGCTGCCCGACAACAGGCCACACACCGCAGCACGCCGCCCATGCGCGCCCTGCCAGGCCAATGCCACTGATTCCGGCAGCCCCTGCCCCCCAGGTACGGCAAGCTCACGCAAGCACACACACAGCCGCTGCCCGTGCGCGTGGTTGTGCCCACCTTTGGCCCCACACACACGCGCACATGCGCACACACACACATACACACACACGCGCGCGCGCACGCGCACGCACACACACACTCACACGCACGCGCGTGCGCACGCGTGCAACCTCGTGTGCAACGGCAGAAACAGAAATCCAAACCAACCCGGGACCCCCACCTGGTGCAATGAGATCATCAGGAGTCGGTCGTCATCGTAAAAGATTGACTGGGTCCCATTACCATGGTGCACCTGGGAGCAATTGCGACACAAGGCCAAGCCAACAGTGGCAGCAGGCAGGGTTGGTGGGGGCGATTGGAGGTGCGTGGGTCGATGGCACTCGGCGCGAGTGGGGCCGCGTGGTCTGGCGGAATCGGGAACAGGTAAGGGGAGTTAGGCTGCGCGTCGAAATGAGGCGCTAGACCAATTTCTCTCGCACTTTGCGTGTCAATATACGCGCCGCCTCAGGCGCCGGCTGCGGCCGGCCGGCTGCCGGCAGCCTCGTCCGCGCTCCCGTGCGGGGCGCACACGCGGCCGGGTGCACAACAGAGCCCGCGCGGCAAATCTGCGTGGGCGGGCGCAGCAACGCGACGCATCATAATCCCCTTCTCCCGGCCCCTCAGGCAGACACGTGCTGTGGACCCCAGGTAACGCGTGCGCATTTGCAGCACTCACATCAAAATCGACCACAGCGATGCGCGTCAGGCCGTGGACCTCCATAGCGTGCGCTGCCGCCACCGCTATGTTGTTGAAAATGCAGAACCTGTTGGGGCGAGAGGGGGGTGGGTTCATGGGCTTGAGGATGGGGCGTTGGTGCGGGTGCAACGGGTTGGGCGGTCAGGGTGTGCAGGTGGCGCGCGCAGCACGTTGCGCGCGAACAGTAGCGGCCGCCCAAGCGCGCAACGGCCGCATCGAAAGCAGCGGCCGAGCGGCTGTCCGCTGTGGACGCAGCGTTTGTGACGTGGTGGGGTCGGCGGTAGTCATCCCGACCAGATTAAAACTTGCCAAAGTTTCACCATGCCCCAATCATACCAGATCTTCAGATCAGATTGCGTCCCGCTGAGCACGCTCACCCCATGCCCGCGCTCCGCTCCGCGTGGTGCCCCGGCGGCCGCAGCAGCCCGTATGCGCCGCGCGTCGCGCCGCCGCCCTCGCCGCCGTCCCGCCGCTGCTGCGGCCCCTCTCCTTCCGCTGCTCCCGCCTCGCCGCCGGCCGCGCCGTTGACCGCGCCATCGGTTGCGGAGGCGTGGCCGTTTGACTGCTGCGCTGGGGGCAGGCCCATGACTGAGTCGACCAGCTCAATGGTGGCGCCGGCGGCGAGGGCGGCGATCTCATAGGCGCCGGGGGAGAAGGACATGGCGTCCCCTGTGCAGGGGGAAAGTCAAAGGGGTTTGACCAGTTTTGACCAGTCGTCAGGGTGCTGAGTTGTGCGTCAAGGCGCGCGCCGGGGCCAAAGCCGGGGTCGCGCCGAGGCCAGTCTGATGTGATTTGCGCGTGGTGCGACGCGCGCCGTCGAGGTGGGTGGTGTGGGCAGCTCTGGCGGGGTGGGATTTGAAGTGGAAGAGCCAGGCGCGTGCGGGGTTTGGGATGCCTGGAAGGAGGCTGCGTGGCGGCCGCGCGGATGTAGCCTTCCGCTGCTTTGGGCTGGTTGGGCTGTGATGCTCAGTCAGTGCAAGAGCATTTCAGGGGTGGACTGCAGGTGCACCAAAATATTCCCTGCACACACGCGCACACACACACACGCACACACACA
>NW_014010318.1:0-6699 GCF_000611645.1 Monoraphidium neglectum
CACCCACCCACCCCCACAGTTGGGCTACATCGTATCAATGTTTTTGTCGCAGGAGCTGGGGGTGCACGGCATCGCCTTCGTACTGCAGGCGCGCACCCGCCGGCGGCGCCGCCGGCGGCGCGCGTTTCGCTGCCGCGCGTGTCGTGCGTGCCTTGTTGCGCGCTCCCCCCTTTGCTGGAGTGGCAGCCCGTTCTGTCAAGCTGCACCTTTGGCAAAGTTTTGATTCACCTGGTTCCCGATCGAAACATCGCGCCCTTCTCGCGTTGCCGGTCATCGCCTGTGTCGTCCACACTGCCCGTCCTTGCGCCCCGCGCAGAGCGACAAGCACAGCGCGGCGCACCTCGCCGCGCGGTCGGAGGCGTTTGTCCGGCAGCTGCTGGCGCGGCTGGAGGACATTCCAGAGGTGGGTTTGGGGGGTGGGAGCGGGCGTAAACGTGCATGGGTGCTGAAGAAGAGGAGTGTGCGGCCGCACGCAGGCCCCTGCAACGCGGACCCCGCGGGGGCTGCGCTCACAGCCGGCGTCGCCGACAATACCCCTGAGTGGCTTATTTGGCCTCGGGCCGCTGGCGGCGGCCCGCAAGCCCCGGCCAGCCGCGTGCTCCCGCCAGACCCGCCGCTGCACCGTCATGGCCGTGTCGCGCCCCCACGTCGCCTCTGCCGCCACCGTGTTGGAACATACCCCTCCCCCAGTCGGAGTTTGCCAGCGGGGTGGAGGAGCTGGCCAAGGCAAAGCTGGAGAAGCCCAAGAGGCTGGGGGAGCTCGCGCAGAGGTGCGGCGCAGGGCCGTGAGGGGTCGAGGGGTAGACGGCGCGGGGGGTGTTTGGGGGACTGGTGCGGCGCGCGGCCGCGTGGGGTCGAGGCGTGAAGTGCGGGGGGCGTGCAGGGCAGGGGGCGCAGCGCGGTGAGGCCCGAGCGGCGCGACGGCTGCGGACGGGCGGGGATAGGCGCGACGCCGGCGATCCTGCGCCGTGCAGCTGGCGGCGGCGCCACCCGCCGCCGCCCCTGGCTCCAGCAAGGGCGCCGTCAGCAGCGCCGCCCGCCGCGTCCCCCCCCTTTCAATGCTCGCCGCGTTTCTGAATCGGCACGCCCGCCGCGTAGGTGGTGGGGCGAGGTCTATCGCGGCTCCCTGAGGTTCGACCGGCAGGTGAGGCCCCGCCCGTTGCTGCAAAGGGCGGCCCCGAAAGACACAAGACAGCCCGCCCGGCGCGCGCCCTGGTTGCCGCCCCCGACTCCCCTCGCGCCTGGCGAGCGCCCCGCTGGAAATCGAGGTTCGATGGTGCTGCTTAAGCTGAGGTATGAAGGTTGGCGAGCGCCCCCGCCCCCTGACGCATTCTTGCGCCACGCCGCTCCTGGCGACTTCCCCTCCCCAGGAAGCTGAGGTGGCGGAGCTGCGGCGGCTGACGCGCGCCGACCTGGCGGCGTTTGCGCGGCGCGTGCTGGCGCCGGGCCCCGGCCGCCGCAAGCTGGCCGTGCTGGTCCGCGGCGGCGCGGAGCGACGGCAGGGGCAGCAGCCAGAGGAGGGGGATGCAGCGGCGGCACCGGCGGAGACGGCGGCGGCGGGGCCGGAGCTGCGGAAGGGCTCGGCGGGCGCTGCGGCGCGCGCTGCGGCGGCGGCGGCTGCGCTCGGGGAGGGCGAGCGGCTGGCGGTGGTCTGGGACGCGTCCGCGTTCAAGCGCGGCTGCGAGCTGCACGCGGCGGCGCGACTGGCGGCGGCGGCGGCGAGGGATGCTGATGCGGCGGCGCCGGAGGGGGATGCGGCGCCCGCGGCGGACATGGCGGGGGAGGAGTAACAGGGGCATTCGTTGGCGGAGGGCGGGCGTCCCTTTGGCCTGAGAGTGTCAGCTGACCAGCGCCGCATCGATGATGGATGGGGCGTCCAGGCACGCATCCTTTGTGCGACATGGGCGGTCGTATATTGGGTCGTTTCAAGGTTATGCACTCGCACAGCTGCATGTGCCCTGTTTTGTTGTCTTCCCTTAAGAACCGGGGAACTTTACATCAAGACGGGGGACCATCGTGGCTGCTGGCTGTGTTCTGATGTATGGTGGGCGCGCGCGGGGGCGCGGGCGCGGGGCGCTCTGGGCATCGGGACGTCGGGACGGGCCGGGGGCGTTCTGTGATAAATATGAACTATCAGTATCCGCGGCACCAGTGAGGTGCAGGGGGCCAACATGCCGATTTGCAGGGACCCAGCGGCCTCGAGTATTACATCGTTCGGGGCTGCAGAGTGTATTGTTTGATCGCGAAATATTTACCAAACGTTTGGGCAACAATCATACCGGTGCAACACACCTGTTCCCCAGCTGGGCAGAGCCAATCTCAGCACGTCCGCCGACTATTTTTGGAGCACCAAAAGCAGATGGATTACGGTGTGTCATTAGCTGGGGTCCGTGTAGGTCGCCTGCAGGGCGGGTGCCAGGAGGGGAAGAACGCCGCGGAGCGTCCCTGGCCGCTGCTTGTGCTACGCGGGCCCTGTGTTGTACACCGATGCTGCTCTACGCCTCACGAACTCATGTCGCCCCCGCGCGGCAGGAAACTCTGGCCTGTGGTTCGCCTTGGCTATCGTGTCTGCACCCATCATTTGGTGGGCGATATGCCACCTGCTGCAGCAGCTGCTGGCCGAGATGAAGGCCGGCCTGCAGGCCGAGATGAAGGCCGGCCTGGCCGAGATGAAGGCCGGCCTGCAGGCCGAGCTGCGGCAGCAGCAGGGCGACCTGCGGGCGGATGTGCGGCAGCTGGCGGAGCGGCTGGTCACGATGGAGCAGCAACTAAGGTCCGTCCAGGTCACTGGTCCGGCCAGGCCGACCGGAACCTCAGCGGCGGAACGGGCTGACATGCGGGGCGCCGTGTGGGGCAGCGGCGCTGACAGCGACAGCGCCAGAGGCAGCGGCGACGGCAGCGGCGCCGGCCCCAGCGGTGGCCACGAGGCGAAGGCGTGAACTTCACTGCGAGCACAAGGCCGCCTGCCCTCCCGCTGTCAGGGTTGGAGCTGCATTTCCCACCTGTTGACTTGGGATTGCTGCGCGTGCGCGCAGGAGGCGGCGCCGCACGGCGCGCAAGAAGGGCTGCATGACCACAGTGGCCTCCCTGGCGCCCATTCCTGAATGTGCCTGATCTCGAGCAGTACACCGAGTGCCACCACGTGAGCGAGGCCGCCGCTGCCATGGGTGCGAGAGGGGTGCAGCGAGGCGCCGCCTCGGCGCCGCACGTCTGCGCCTGCGCCTTTGCTGCGGATTGTCAGTCAAGTCAAACCGAATGCTTTTTGCTGCGCGGCGGGCTGTCCTGCCCAATGTTACTCAATGACGAAGGCCGTCGTCCGTCTGAATTGGCGCCGAGCCCATGTACCGCCCCATTTTCATACAATAGGGCAACAAGATGCGTTCGTTTAGCGGCACGCTTGTATCAGCTAAACTCTCACCAACCATGTGCTTAGGACAAGAGACTTGTAGGGTTGTGCTTCACATCAAAGCCTCATAATGCCTCTTCACCATCCTTGCTTGAGAAATGGTTTTTCACAGCACTGTTTGATTGTTTGCTTGGCAAGCTTCCTTCCTGGGCTCGCTTTCTTACCCACTCGCTTTGTCAACCAACGTCGAGTCTTCCTGCTGGCCGATTGCGCAGCGACATGGGGCGCGCACACGGATTTGCTTGCTGTCCCCGCCCCCCCTGCTGGCTCACGCTGCGGGCAGCCGACCATCACATCGCCCTGCCATTCTGGCGTCTAGATGGCATTTTGTTGACGGCCCCTGCCACATCGCCACCCCTTCCTCATCGCCTCCGCTGCCTGGCGCTTGCTCCTTGTCCCGCTTAGTCCGGGTGGCCGCCATGCCATACCAGTTGTAACATCCACCTCGGACCATACGACTGGGGCTGCAATATGGAGAGGTGCTGACCCGGACCTGGCGTGCACAGAACGAACCCACATTGCTCGGGATCAAGGTGCTGTGCCGACAAGTTGAGAGCGACCAGGCTTGAATGAGAGGGAACACGCTTGCAGGTGCGAGAGCCGATCCAACCCTCGTGGAGTAGGATTAGGATTGTTGCAAGATCCCGTGGTCGACTGCTTGGAGACCAGCAGCGGCACTGGCGGCTCAACGCGGGTCGGGGGCAAGAGGAATGAGGAAAGATGGGTTATGAAAGAGCAACGAGGATATGACAGCATAACAGGATCAGGGTGGTGCAGGGACGAACGGGCTAGGTCGACTGGAAACAGAGGTAGAGCAGGGGTAAGGCGTCCGGCCAGTCCCGCAGCTGCAAACGGGGGCGTCCGCCGGGTGTGTTAGGGCGACCATAGGGAAGTTCAGGAGCGGGACTTGTAAACCGTGCAAGGTCTGGGACCTGCGAGTGGATGCTGGGGGCAGGGCCAAACTTTGCACACGGGTGTGACATCAAAAAGGGGGGGCGTCCAGGGCGCCCGCTCGACTGCCGTTTAACCGCACACAAGCTGAGAGGTCCTGCTCGGCATGCGAGTGAGGGTGCAAGGCATGCTAGCTTGTTTGCCAGGTTGCTAAGGCTGTTGAGTAGGTGGCCGCATGCAAGGTATAGTGCAACGAGCTCCCCCAAGACGCCGTGACCAAAATATGGGCTGACCAAAAATGTCGTCACCAGCACGTGGCACGCCCGTGTGACTCGCTGCAGCGGCGGTGAAGGCCGTGCACATGTGAACTCTGGATGTGAGCTCTAAGAAGTTAACTCCGTACCATCCACTGAGTCGACGCGGATCCACCCCCCGCCGCGTGCCCTCCCCTCACACTCGAAGCCAATAGTAAACCTGGTTGGCACTGGAGGAGGTGGCAAGCAGGCTGCACTGTTTATGCAGCCCCTGTTGCCCTGCTTCGGTGCAAAGCCTGCTCTCGTCTTGACTACGTTATTGGGCTCCCGTTCCACGACAGTGACCGTCCGTCCCCCATCAGCAAGGTTTTACCGCCCAATGGGCTCTTACACAGGCTTCTTGATATTATCAATAATCATATGCTGCCACAGCTCGGTTCTGCGCGCTGCTGTCGCCGCCCCCGTTCCTGGCGCCCCCACTGCGGACGCCGCGAACAGCCGCATCCAGACGCTCTTTGTGCCCCGCGCCAAGATCGACGTCGACGATAATAACGTTGTGCTGCCGCTGTGCAAGGGCCGGCTGCGCGGATCGCGCAATACAACAATCCTGTACATCGTGATCGACGCGTCCACTGCCGCCGCGGCCGAGGCGTGGGGCGCCAACCTCGCGCCGCCGCTCGCGGCCGCGGCCGCGTCGCGCGCCGCCCAGAACGCGAGCGCCGCCGGCGGCATGCCGACCTGCGCCGGCGGCAACCTGGAGTTCGCCGCGACCGTCGACTTTGCAGCCGGCAACCGCAGCGTGACGCCCGGGCCGACGGCGTTCCCGCCGTCGAGCTTCAGCCCCGGGCCAAAGGCGCTACCTGGGTACTCCCCTCTGGCCGCGGTGGGCGGCGTTGTGCTCAACGCGCCACACGTGGGGGTGCTGCAGGGCGACAAGCTGGTGGGGCAGGCGGGGCGCGTGGTGCGGTTCAACCAGGGTTACACCAAGGTTGTGCTGGCCACCACGCACGGCTACGCCCAGGTGGGCGCAGGCGCAGCTGCCTTGAATTGTCGGCATGCGCAGCGCGCAGTGCGTGGAGGTGGTTGTAGCCTGGACGTGTTTGCTTTGAAACAATCTCTGGCTCGGCGTGCGCCATCGAGGGCTGCGTGCAGCCGCCCCGTCGGCCTTGACCTGCAGCTGCCCTCGCCCGCTGCCCCCGCGCACGACCCGCCGGACTGGCCGCCCCGCCGCTGCCCGCTGCCCCCCTCCTTGTCACCCGTCGCTCACCAAATTCCCCCAGCTCCAAACCCCAGCCCCCACCTCACATCCCCTCCCTGTGAACAGGGCCGCGAGGTCATTTACTTGTCAACCGACGCATCAGACCCATTGGCTGCCGCCCTCGAGAATGTGCCCCTCGCCCCCGCGATAGGGGCCACCCCGCCCGCGGCCCTGGCCGGCCTCGTCGCCTTCACCAACGGCGCGACGGGCGCGGAGAACATGCAGCGGCAGGGGCTGGCGTCGGCCATCAAGGACGGCCTGAGCCCCTTGAACGTGCTGCAGAGCTTCCCCGGGCAGGTGGGGAGGCGCGCAGCTGCCTGCCGCCGCCGGCGCCAGGCTATCTGTCGGCCCAAAGCAGCAGCGGGAGGGAATGAATGGAGCGACCAAAACTTGCTGCTGAGGCATCGGGACGCGCTTTGTGCATGCCGCAACGCAGAGCGCCGGCACCAGCGGCGCAGGTCGCCGCCTGACTGTTGTGTCCCGTAGCCAAAACCCGCAAATCAGACATCAAAATTCTTGTGCACCGCCGCTCTGTCCCCTGCCTTCCCTCATAATCAGCCCGACTACACCCCGATGTGGGCGGCCGAGCTGGCCAAGTGGACCACCCCCCAGCCCGGCCCCCGCCAGACCTCCATCTCTGACATCCAGCGGCTGGCCAGCCAGGGCAAGATCGCGTCCTTCGACCCCGCGGCGCCGGCCACCAACCCGCCCCTGGCGCGCGCCGGGTTCGTCGTCAACTGCCCGATCCTCGCGCTGCTATCGGACGAGAACGCCGCCATCGGCGCGCGCGGCGGCGCGCCCGCGGGGCTGCCGCAGGCATGCACGCCGTCGCCGCTCGGCTACCAGTGCATGGCGGCGCTCCCCGACGGCGGCCCGACCCTGCACTGGAC
>NW_014010317.1:0-6698 GCF_000611645.1 Monoraphidium neglectum
CCGCGGCGCCCGGCGCGCGCGCGGCGCCGCCGCGGGAGCTGTCCAACCTGCTGTGGGCGTGCGCCGTCGCGGGCGTGCGCGACCTGCAGCTGCTGCGGGCGGCGTCGGCGCGGCTGGCGGCGGCTGCGGGCGCGTGCAATGCCCACGACCTGTCGCAGGCCCTGTGGGCGCTGGCGGCGCTGCGCTACCCCGACCGCGCGGCCCTGCCCGCGCTCGCGCGCGCGGCGTGCGCGCGGCTGCCCGCGTTTGACGCGCGCGCGCTCGCCAACGCCGCGTGGGCGGCTGCGGCGCTGCTGCGGGAGCGGCGGCGGCAGCGCGCAACCAGCCGCGGCGGCGGGGGCGGCGAGGCCAACGGGTACAGCCGCCAGGAGGAGGTGCGGCGGCTCCTGGGCCCAGCAGGGCCGCAATTCGTGTCGGCCCTCGCCCGGCAGACGCTTGTCATGCTGCCCGCCTTCCGCGCCGACGGCCTCGCCGCGGCCCTGTGGGCGCTCGGCGCGCTCGGCGCCGCGCCGCGCGAGCTGCTGCACGCCGCGGCGCCGGCGCTCGCGGCGCACGCGGCGGCGGGGCGGCTGTCGGCGCGCGAGCTATGTGAGGCCGCGGGCGAGTTCGCGTTTGGCGAGCTGTATAGCTTTGTGCGGTCCCTCGGGCACGCGGGGCGCGGCTGGTGCGGCAACTTACCCCCGCCAAGCAGCGGCGGCGGCGGCGGGGGCAGCAGCGGCGCGGGTGCGTTTTCGCCTGGCGCCGGAGCGGCCGGCTTTTCTCATGCGCCGCTGCTGGCAGCCGCGGCTGCGTGCGTGGCGGAGGCGGTAAGGCGCGGGGAGGCGGCGCCGGGCGAGGCGCTTGGCTGCGCAAAGGTGATGTTGGAGCTGGGCGGTGATGCGGCAGGAGTGCTTGACGCCTTGGCTGAGTCATACTGGCTGGAGCAGGGACACGAGCGGTACACTGAGCCGGTGACAGCCCGCCAGGATGAGCCCCAGCAGCAGCATCATCATCATCATCATCATCATCAGCAGCAGCAGCAGCAGCAGCAGCACCAGCACCAGCAGTCAGGGCAGCAGCAGCAAGAGCAGCAGCAGCGCCAGCAGCAGGAGCAAGAACAGCAGCACGAGCGCCCCCGCCCGCGGCCGCTCACCGCGTGGCCTTCGGAAATCCTCGCCGCAGCCGCATGGCTGGCGTCTGCAGACGCCCTCGTTGGCGCCGGCGGCACCAGTGCGAAGCCGCCGCCCTCGCGGCGGCGCTTTCTGCTCGCAACGCTCGGGGAGCTTCGCCGGCGCGGCACTGGCGGCCTGCTGCCTGCGACGCGCGCCCGGCTGTACGCGCCGCTGCTGGCGCTCGCGGGGCGCGGCGGGCTGCAGAGCGCGCGGCAGCACAGGCGGCGGCAGCACTTGGAGCAGTGGCGGCAGCAGCAGGAGCAGGAGTACGCAGCGACTGACACAGGTCTGCACGTGTATTCCCAGCAGCAGCAGCAGCAGCAGCAGCAGCAGCAGCAGCAGCAGCAGCAGCAGCAGCAGCAGCAGCAGCAGCAGCAGCGATGGGGTCAGCAGGAGCAGGAGCAGCAAGAGCAGGACTCGCAGCAGTCGAAACTGTTGTATAACATGCCCTCGTCCTGTGCTCTGTCACAGTCTGACGGTGCAGTGGCAGCCGCCGCGGCTGCCTTGCTCTGCTCGTCCCGCGACGGCCGCGCGCTGCGCGGCGCGTGGCGCCAGCAGCAGCAGCACCGCGCCGCGACGGGCGGCTTGAGCGCCGCGCGCGCTGATGCGGCTCGGATCCTCCGCGGCATGGGGCTGACGAGGGCTGACCAGGCTGTGGATGAGCAGCAGCAGCAGCAGCAGCAGCAGCAGCTCTTGGAGATGCCCGTCCCACTGGTGGTGGCTCTGGAGGTGGAGGGGCGCCGTGTGGCGCTGGATTTGGTGGAGCACAGAGCCCAGGTTGTTGATCTGCTGGGCCTGGGCAGTGAGCTGCAGCAAACCCAGCAGCAGCAGCAGCAGCAGCAGCAGCAGCAGCAGCAGGTCCCAAACCACCAGCCTTTGCCGCAGCTGCAGCATCAACCATGCGCGGCAACGGCGGCGGCGGCCGGCCCCAGTGGTGCCGGCTGCTGCAGGCCTCCCTGCAGCTGTGCGTATGGGCTCTGGGCTGGAGCCAGCGCCAGACCAATGGCCTCGCGGCGGCTAGGGCACGCGTGTCTGGAGTCGCTGGGGTGGCACGTGGTAGCGTTGCCCTTGCAGGCGTGGCAGCAGGCTGCCGACGATGGTGCAAGGCAGGCGCTGCTGCAAGCGGCCCTCCATGGCGCCGACGAAGCCTGCGCTTGAGCGTCGCGCGCGTCGTGACAACAGGGTGAGAGAGAGGGACACACAGCACATGCAACAGGCGGCCATGGAGGGTTATTTTTTGGAGCTGTCGGCGGGACAGCAGAGCGAGCGCCGAAGCCCTGCTGGCCCTCCTTAGCACCAAGCTTGTGCGCCAGAGCGCGGGCAGGCAGCTTGTAGGCCCGAACTTGCCTCCCACCATGTCACCAACCTCCCCATGTACCAGCAATCTGTACCCCTATCTGTTCGAATCGATCCGCCTGTGTTGACATTTTTATGCATGACACTGCTTTGGTGGTGCAACTTTGGTCAGGCGGAGCAACGAGGCACCTTCCGACGGCCTTGCAAGTGTTGTGAGCACTGGCAGTTTCGGTGGTTCACCCCTTCTCACCTGCTCACACTCGCAAATGTTAAAGGCTCCAGCTGCTGCTGTAAGGCACAGTAATCACACTTAAAAAGCGATAGTCATGCTTGCAAGCATGGCGCAGCTTGCGGCGGTCCTGCCAGCGCTGACCTGCGGTGACGTGGTAGCTGGGCATCACAGCTAGTGGAGTCGAGACCAGCATTTCTGTGCAGCATCTGATGTCGGCATAGCTTCGAGCCTGCGTTTCAAACAACGTGAAGTGGGATTCGAAACGTATAGCCCCTGGAGCCAAGTGTGGCCGCTTCAACACGGTTCTGCGGGTAAGCTAGGCTGAGCGCGCGTGGCAGAGGGCGCAAGTATGATAGTATCGATCGGAGTTCCAACTAGCTCGCTGACCTGCTCAAGTTGCCTTGCTTGGCTGGCGCATCAGAACATGCCTGCGCCGCTTTGCTGCGCCTTTGCTGGTGTCAGCACATGCTTGCAAATCTTCCGACCCATTATGCACTGTCCACCCCTCATTCGATGCAGACACCACGATCCTGACACAATGGACAGCAGCGGCGAGCAGCGCCGAGGCGCAACTGCGCACAGCAACACAACAGAGCGTGTCTGCGCGATCATCCTCGCCTTCATCTTCCCTCCGCTGGGGGTGAGCCCAGCACAGCGCTGGCAAGCGGGCTGAAACGGACACCGCTTGAATGACGCCCTGCCGTCGCGCGCTGTGCTTCAGGTTGGCCGGGGGAGAGGATTTCTTGCGTGCAGGTGAGGTTTTGCGCCAACGTTGGCTAACCCCCCTTCACGGGCCCCGCGTTGACCCCTCTGGCCTGCGCAGGTCTTCTTGCTGCGCGGCTGCAACAAGGATCTGCTGATCAATGTTTTGCTGACGCTCCTTCTGCCCTGGATCGGAGGTGCGCAGGAGCCCCATGCGACAGTTGCGCCTCACAGCCTGAGGGGCGCATTCGGTTCCCTGCGCGTTTGACGACGCCGGGGCGCCTCAGGCGCGCCTCTTCTGGCGCTGACCCGACCGCCTTGGATGGCCCCCGCCCCTCCCAGGCATGATTCACGCTGTATGGATCGCCGTGGCCGACGCCGGCGCCGAGGACAACCGCCGCCGCAGGCGCCACCCGACGGGCCTGCCTGTGACGCAGCCCCCTCAGTCTGGCGGCGGCTACGTCGCCCCTGCGCCCGTGCAGCAGCCGCCCTACCCTCAGGGGGCTCCAAACTACGCAGCCCAGTCTCCGCAGCTGCAGGGCCAGTCTGCGGCCGGCTACCCTGGCGTGCAGGGCGGGGCGGGGGCTTACCCCAAGATGCCTGTCTCTTGAGTTTGACCAGAAATGAGTTTGACCAGAAAGGCTCGACCTGGAGAGTTTGACCAGCTAGCTTTGCTTGGCCAGCAAGGTAGGGACGGCTGCTGGTACGAGTCATTGATGCACTGACGCCGCTGACGTGGTCGCTGCACAAGGTGGCTTCCGTTATTCCCTGCATGGCACACGCATTTTCCGAGACAGGCAAGCCGTCTTGTCTGTGCTTGCATGAGGCCTCCTAGCAGCCGCGCCCCTTGCACAACCTCGTCACCATCATAATTAAGGGCGGAGGCGCCCAAACATGGGCATTTTGGCGCTGCAGAGATTTGCCCTGGCAGCAGCACCAAGCTCCTCGGGCCACTGGGTGCCGCCTGACAGCGTGGGCGAGGTGCGCCGCTAGATGTAAGCTGAACATTTCTGCAATGGAAGCAAAGCAATTGGCTTCCGCCCAGCAGGGCTGCGGACGGGGTGACAGCGCTGGACGTGGGGGCAATGTTACAAGCTGCAGCAGCATACAAATTGTGCATCGTGCAGGCGAAGGTCGCTCGAACGCGCGGCGTCACCGGGTGGGATCGGCAAAATTGAGGCCAGGAAGCAGCTGTTTCGCTGCAGGGTGACGCACCACAGCAGGCAGTGCGTCGAATCCTCTTTCGCAAAGGGCAACAACAAGTTGAACATGGAGCGCAAATCTGCAAAGCATTGTGCCTGCCACAAGTCCCGCCTCTCAACGAGCGCATATTCCAGCGCCGTGACAAGGAGCGGCGGTGGCGCCCCAATACTGAGGCGCAGCGGGAAAAACCACCCTAAACCCTTCCACCTTCACAGCAGCGGCACAGCAGGTGCCTACCGCGGCGGCGGCACAGCGCCCAGGAGCTCGGGGGCGGCGCCTGCCTCACGGGGCCCCCTACTACACGCCAACCCGCACTTATTGAAGTGCACTGCAACCTCGACAGGCGCAAGTCGTCGACAGCGGAGCTCGAAGACACCCCTTTCGAGAACGATGGGGTCATGGCACACGCGCGTCATCCGCATAGCCGGGCACCTGCTGCAGTCGCAATTCCGCCTGCTGCATCTGCTGCTGCTGCTGCTGCTGCAGCTGCTGCTGCTGCTGCTGCTGCTGCTGCTGCTGCGATGACTGCTGCGGCTGCTGTGGCGGCTGCTGCGACTGCTGGCGCTGCTGCTGCGGCTGCTCCTGCAGCTGCTGCGACTGCTCATGCTGCTCATCGCCTTGCTGCTGCTCTACATGCTGCTGCATGTGCCTCCTCGGCTGTTTGCGCTTCTGCGCCGCCGACTGCAGGGCGCGTTTGTGGCCCGCAGCAGCCTGGCGGGAAACAAGGGAGCGGGCAAGCATGCCCAAAGGGTGAATGTTCCACAACTGCAGGCGAGTCAAGAAGCTGAGGCGCCGGCCGTGTGCGCAAAGCTTGCGTCTGCTCCCAGCCTGCTGATCAGGCTGGGCCAGCCAAACCGCCAAGTAAATGTGCTTGATGCCATGTTCAGTTGCAGATGTGCTATCATGCATGAGTGCAGTACGCCTTGGCGACATGCGCATACCTTGTTTTTGAGGTGCGTCTTCTCCAGCTCGCGTATCAGCACCGAGGCCCCCTCGCTGCGCACGATCACTGGGGGATGCGCAGCCTCCGCATGCAGCATCATGAAGCGCGGCGCGACCTGCTGCGCGTTGCACATGGCCAGGTGAGGCGCGAGCGAGCGGGCGACGACAGACGTCGGCTGGCTGCAGTGCAGCGCAGAGCACCAAAGGTCGCTGCCTGGGGGGGGGGCTCTTTCTGCGACGCTCACGGCATCGCTGGGCCGCCAAGCTGCGTCCTACCTTGCGGCATAATTCGTGGTTGTACTGCGAGAAGAGGTCTGGCCTGCGCGATGGCAAGTTGCCGAGGTCCAGTGGCGCCATTTCCTCACGCGCCATTTTTTCAGCGGCCTGGTAAGTGCATGTGTCGTATGGATCAAGGTAATCGCGTCCATCGCGAATGTCTGTGGGGTTGAAGGTCGTTGTGATGCCGTTGAGGCGAGTGACCGTGGCACCCGAGATCAAATCGGTTCTTTGGTGGGTGCTGATCGCAGCTTCTTCTTGTGTCTGTCATTCAGCAATTAATCATGCGGAGAGCGTGGCGCTTTCGCTCCCACGCTCACAGGGCTTTCAGCTCGGATGTAGGCGCCCCAGGTGAGGGTGCAAGCAGGGGAGGGGCTTGCATGACGCTATCATGTCCTAGATCTGGAGATGGCAGGCCACGGGGGGCATCCGGTGCGTGCGCGACACCGCGACAACCGCCCCTTGTGGCTTTGGCCGCGACCGCAGGAGCGGTCACGCCCCCAGGCGCGAAGCACAGCAGTGCCGCAGCTGCGCATGGCGCCGCAGGATTGCAAGCAGCCGCCACGCCACCCACAGCCAGGGCTGGGGCTGCGGCGCCGTCGATAGCTGCGGCGGCGGGGCAGCAGCGGGCGGGTGCCGCCACCGCTGCCGCAGCCCCCAAGGCGCCCACAGCGCCGGCACCCGGCACTGCCCCCCAGGCCGGGTTTGGCGGCGGTGCAAAAGGCACACCACCCAGCGGCGGCGCCGCCCCTGGCGTCAAGGCAGGCGGCGCGGCACCCGGCGGCGCCGAGGGCGGCGGTGGCGGCGGCGGCGGCATCGGAGGGGTGTTCAAGGCTGCGGCGCTGGTCGCCCTGCCGGCTGGCGTGTATTTCGGATACCAATACGCGCTCGACGGC
>NW_014010316.1:0-6695 GCF_000611645.1 Monoraphidium neglectum
AGTGCGTACGCCTCCTCAGAGTTCTCCGGCATAAGGTTGGCCAGCAGCGACATCTCAACAGGCTCAATGTTGTGGTCGCCCATGCGCCTGGACGCGGGCGCACGCGCGCGCGCGCGCGTGTGTGTGTGTGTGTGTGTGTGTGTGTGTGCATGAGTGAGTGTGTGTGTCTCTGTGTGTGTGTGTGTGTTGTGTGTGTCTGTGTGTCTGTGTCTGTGCCCCGAGGGTGTTTCACAACATGCAAAGGGCTCTTCGAGGGTTTGAGGGTTCCACTTTGGCTCTGGCATCTTTCGGCTCCCAGGGCAAGGGCAGGGACGGGGCATGCAGCAATAGCGCATTTATCCCAAGCGCGGGCACACGCTGTGGCACGCCGAAAGGTCCGAGAGGCACGCGCGGAGCACATAGCACGGCGGCGGTGCGGACGCTGCCGTGCTTGCTGCGCCGGGGGCGCCGGCTGTGTGCGAGGCAGCAGCACAGCTGCCCGGCGGCCCATGGCCAGGCCAGCCGGGGGCTCACTCGCGGATGGCTGTCGCCGCCTCCTCGTTCTTGCCGGCGCCCCCAGAGACCTGCTCCAGGTAGGCCTGTGTCTTGATGACCATGGGGGGAGGGCAGAACCCCGGGGTGGTCTGGACGTTGGTGGTGCGGTACCTGCGGGAGTGAAGGCGAAGGGGCAGGGGCGGGAGAGGTTGGTGAGGGGAACGGCACCGTTTGGGAGGACATGGCACGGCAGCGGCATCGACAGCCAAAAGGGGGTGGCGCGAGAAGGCCAGAGGGTGGGGGACGAGGGGAGGCGACACCGTGCCGCGCCCGCCGTGGCGCGATGATTCCGCCGCGCCCGCGGCCCCGCGGCGCCGTGCCGGGCGGGTTGGGGGCCGCGGCCCTGGAGGCAGGGAAGGAGCAGAGGGGGCCAGGGCTGCCGCAGGCCGCCTTACTTGTCAAGGAGGATGGCCACTTCTTGGTTGGTCAGCGCCTGCGCATCCTTGACGCCAGAGATGGTGGCTGCGCGCGGGTGTGCCGGCAGGGGACGCAAGGCGCCGCGCAGTTGAGCTGCCATCTTTGTTTGGTGGGGTGGGAACGTGCTGCCCAAGCTGCTTCTCATCCGGCTGCACCGCGCCGCAGGGGGCCGGCAGCCGCTCACCTTCCTTAAGGAACTCGTCCACCTCCTCGCCCACACCATCGCGCGCCTGATCCATCGCCGCGCCGCTCCCGCCGCGGGGGCCCCGCTGCGCGGGGCGAGCGCTTTGCTGCTGGCGTGCCTTGGTGCTGCGCGAGCTGCTTCGCACGGGCGTGCCCTGCAGCCACGGTTTTTTAATGCCCTGGGTCCAAGCAGATGTTATAAAAGTGATTGTGGTTCCTTGAATTAAGAATATTTCGACCAGGCACTGATCTGATGTGTGCAATATTGGCCTGTGAGCTTCGCAGCAGAAAGAGTTGGTGTACCCCCGGATGAACTATTGCAGTTTCCCATTTAACTTAAAGAATCATTTGCGCCACCACACAACGTGTATCTTGCTAGATCACCGCCCACACCCAGTCAGCCTCCCTCATTACGGCGCCCCGTCCTTGCGCGGCACCGTACATTGTCTCAACATGTCATGAAGGCGGCCCCATTGTGGGTCCTCGACGGACCTGAGAGACTCTGATGGCTGCCATGCAGCGAGCAAGCAGATTGGTTCCGGCGGCATCTGCAGCCGCCGCTCAGCAGCATTCATTGCCAAGCCCCTGACCTGCTTTGGAACAGATGCCCACACACACAGCAAAGGCGTTACATGTAAGGTGAGGCAGCCAGCCACGCGCCAGGAAGGAGCGTTTGCGCAGGCGCTTGGCGATGCGTGCTGTGTGCGGTGGAACAGCATGGTTGTGTGCGCGCTGCACGGTGGCCCGTGATGAGAACCGCTGTACACACATTCCATGACCCAAAATGAGCCCCTCGGGGCCATGAGCAACCAACAGTAGGTGAGTACTGAGGCCACCATCATCTGTGAGCTTTGCTGCACGCAAACCCATATGCACACCCGCGACATGGCAAGCCCGCGTGGCGACGCCTTCCACAATCAAATTCTGCACCGCTCACCCCGACCCCACACCCCACTTGGCCCGCTTCTACCCCTGTCATGCATGTACACAACTGGCGGATTTGGTAGGGGCTCACCACAACTGCGGTGGACCGTGCCTCACAACACAGGGCTGCAGGCTTGTCCCCGCGCCGTGCGTTCTGCTGAACAGTATTGCCCAGCTTCCTTGTTTGCCCTGATCAATGGCGTCACACGCGTTTTTCCAGGCTCCGCCCACCATTTTCGGGCAATGCTCTTTTACCAGCCGCACAGGCTGGCCTCGTGCGTGTCGTTTGCGCGCTCAGGCGCCATGTTTCCTGCATGCTGTCATGTCGCAGCTCTCCAGGGTGTAATTCATAAAACACGTCTGGAACATCTTCTCGTGAATTTCTTATCATCGTTGTTGAGGGTTGCTGCTCTGAGTGCACAGTCATGGCGGCCAGGCAGCGGCGCGGGCCATAGAAGTGCGGAGTGTGGCGCCATCAGCATGCCATCGACGGAAGGGACAGCGAAAGCAAGCCCGGCAAGCCGCGTCGAAAATGGATCGGCAGCAAAATAGGTCGATCAGAAGAAAAAAAACCCACGAAAGAAAGTGACCTCCGGCGCTCACGGCGGCGGGGGCCGCTCCGGGTGGGTGGCGGTCGCTGGCGTGCCGCAACACGCATGCGCGGCGCCTGCACAGGCCGCCGACACCCAGCCGAAAGCCGCGACAGCGTCTGAGAAACGTTTTTAGCTCGCTGGTCGTGGTGAGGAGGGTGGCCCAACGCGGTAGCACTGAAACACACATCCTGCGTGCATGCTTGGGTGTCAAAGCACATATAGGACAGCCGGGGCTGACCCACAAAGCGCCCGGCGCCCGGCTGGGTCACGGCGCGGTGGCCAAGTAGTTGTCCAGGTCAGCCTTGAAGGCGCTGAGCCGCCCCTCTGTCGTCACGCTGACATCACCGGCCTTGATCGTCACCAGCAGCTTGGCCTCGAACGCGGTGGCGTGCGCGTTGGGGTTGCAGAACACCTACGGTCGAAAGAGTGCGCGGCACTCAGTATTAAACCGCACGGCAACCAGGCGCGCGTCCATGTGGCGGTGGCGCCGGGGACCCTCGGCAGCTGCGTGCTGGACGCCTTGGAACATTAGTGCCCCGTACATCCGTTAAGGTCCTGCCCAGGCCATGCGCGCGTGCCCTGGATGGTTCTGGTGAGGGGCCCTGTGTGATTGGCAGTGGGGCGCACCTCCAGGAGGTCTATGCCGCCGGCAGCTGCTGGGTCGCCCTTGAAGCGCACCTCCATCATTTCCCACCTGAAACAGAGGTTTTGATATGGGGTGTGCGTGTGTGTGTGTGTGTGTTGGGGGGAGTGGGGTGGGGAGAACCGAGAAGACAGGGAGGCAGGGGTGTGCATGAGGGAGCTGGAGGGAGGAAGGCGCGCCAGGAGGCAAACCCCGCCCCACCGCCCCTGGCCGGGTGTTGAGACGTTGCGCACAGCGCACCTCCGGGGCCGCTCTGCCTTCTGTTTTTCTGCGAACTGCGGCATTTATGGGCAACGGGGCAGCAACCTCAAGATGCATGGAGGGGCAGGCCTGGGCGCTCACAAGCGCGTCACGAAGGCAGGGAGGCCCTCCTTGCCTGTGTCTGGCACTCGGGACTTTCCACTCTGCGCGGCCGTCCTGCTGGCCGGCTCGACCAATCGGCTGCGGCGCACGCACCGTTGTCAGCAGCTGCTTGATGGCGGAATCCAGCTGGTCGGCCTGAGCGCGGCTGAAGGGGACGCCAATGGTGGTCTCTCCCACATGCAGCATCAGCTTTGCGGCCCCTGCAGGCAACATCAATGTGTGCAAGCGGGCTGCTGACATGGCAGTTGCTGGTCGATTCAAATTCAAGGCCTGTTGGCATGCATGGGGAGCCCGCCGCTGCCTCGCTTCGGGATGTGGATCCTTGAAAGCGGCAAAGGCAAGGTGCCCTTTTTGCGACGCACAAGCAAAGCGCCACTGGCCGTCCTCTGCTTGCGCTGCCGATACACCAGACCCGATGCCACATGGCGGAAGGGAACAAATCAAAATTCTTCCCGTTGTCCTACCTGCCACTGCACGAGCGACCGCGCTACCACTTCTGACAGCTGCATATCGACGCAACGGCATGCATGGCCGGATGCCCCGGTTCAGCTGGCCATTTCTGAATGTGATATTACTGCAGCTCTGCATATCGGTTGTCGTGCGCGAGCTCGGCGTGTTTGAGATCTGGGGGAGATCTTGCGTTGATCGCACCAGGAATGTACGTGCGACCTAGATTCTAGACACTGCAGTATAGAATGTGTATCAACAGTTTGCTACCTTCGACCACACTGCTATTTGCCACACTTGCTGTGATTGGTGTCCAAGGCGTGCGTCCCAGGTGACACCCCACGGTGGCGACCAGCCCCTGCAAATTCGACCCGTGTCTTGCGATGTAGTCAACAAGTTCTCGTAGATGCGTGCGATCGACTCGCTGCCATGCCCAGATGCTTCGTGATACGAGTCCCGGTGGAACGGGTACGGGCAGGGCAACCCCATCCAGTTGCTTTGAGCACTTTGCTGCCTGCCGCACTCTTACCAATTCACGCCCCCTATGAGAGGGTGACGGCCGACTACAACTCAAAAAGTTGAGGTACACTTCTACCATACGTACGCAGATGTGGATACCCGCACACGCCACATCGTTCACGCACTTTGCCAGCTCGCCACACGATGATTTTGGCCTCAGCAACACCGGCTCAGGACACGTCGTTTTGCCCCGGATGGCCTGCCGCCTACCACGCAGGTGTTTCAGTGTGTCAAGGGGTATCGGTGGAGCGGGTGCGAGCGGGGAGACCCAAATCGCTTTGAGCACAGTGCTGCTTGCCACATCATGTGCGGTGTCTGCAGTGGTGACCACTCTAGGCGCCCCACGGTGATCGAGCGCTCGTCAGCGCATGCATGCTACGGCGGAGTTTAAATATACTTATATCATATGTATGCAGATGCATCTCATGCGTATGGCTTTGCCAAAAGGTACCTGGCGTCCAGTTTCCACACAGGCTGAGGACGCCTGGTATGACAAAGCCCAGGCACGTGAGCTCACCTGTGATGGACCCTGCAAACGTCACCCGGTACAGTGTTTCACGATACCAGCAATAAGTACTAGTAGCTGCTCAAGTAAACAACTCCATCTCATGCTCATGGGCTTGCAGTAACAAGACCTGGCTTCCTGGATGACAAAGCAAATGAGCTCACCTGAGACACGCCCCTCACTGTTCTTACGTCACTCCCATTTTGAAGTGTGCCTGCACTTCCCACTGGCTGGCCGAGCCATCAGGCAAGTGTGGGGCAAAAAAATGTTTTTGTTCATTTTGGAAACATGGTCTGGATTGTGCATCCTCAATTGTGCGCTGGCCCCCACGTCACTGAGGGTCAGCATCTGTCATGTGTTGGTCAGGCCAGGACAAGAATGCAAGGGTGAAGGCACTGTCCTCCGAGCAGCTCGACCTGACAGCAAAATCCTTCACCAGGATTGGTAAATTGGTAGCTTTCTGTGGAAAGTCAGCCAGCGTGACAGCCGGCGTCCTGGCCCACAAGGATGACATGATCAAACAAGGCCGGCTTGTGCAACATGGCGCTGAGCCATGCAGGCGTGCGCCTCTCTTCAATCAACCAATACCTTCAGCTTACATGCAACTAGGGTGCATGCCGGGGGCCATGCGCACGCTGAGGACCGCCGCGCACTAATACGTCCAACAAGTGAACAGGACCAGTCACTTGCCCATCATGCAGAACGTTCCAACAAGTGCGTACCCTTAGCGTCGCATGACACCTGTTTTTAGCTTGCGACACAGTCAATTCGTAGCACGCAACACCGCCCTCATCACCAGTTCTTCTGCGCTGGGCTGTGCCCAATTCCCGGACGGCCACCACAGGCCCACAGCGCGCCCGGACAACTGCATCGCAAAGAGGCTGCAGCGTGCAGGCTTCGACGAGGGCGGAGGGCACTTCATGTGCAACGGTGAGCAGCCCGTTGCCCCCACTTGGCCGTGCCTGCACCACCATCGTAGCGCCCTCGTGGACTTCCCACACGCATGTATGAAAACGTTTCGTCTCGCGGGGACCACGGTGAGGTGCACGACGGGGCCTGTCCGCGTCAAGTCACCCGCGCCCACCTCGCATCGGGCGCGGGCGCCCACGACCAGGACCCCGCTCCGCCGCGCTCGACCCCCCACCTTGCAGGCCGCGGCCGCCCCGACGTAAGCGCGCGCGCGGGCGGCCCCCCGCGCGCCCGCCGCGCCGGACGGGCGCCATGCGCGGCGCGGGCACCAAGCACGTGCGCAGCAGGTCGCCGTACTCGGGCCTGACATGGGAGACGCGCCGCGACTGCTGGCGCGTCAGGATCACCGTGCTGGGCAAGCAGCTGTGGGTCGGCAGGTGCGCGCATACACGTAGCCGCCGTAGGGACGGTAGCGGAGACGGCGCGGGCGCGCGCGCCGCCCCGGGCGCGCTTTGGGCTGCGCGGCGGCGTACCGCACGCGCGCGCGTGCCAGGGCGCGCGCACCCGCCCCAGCCGCTCCCAGCGCAGCCGCCGGCGCCGCCAGTCTTCTCTGCGCACGGCCAGGCCGCCTGCCCTCCCCCGCCCCCCAGCGCCGCCC
>NW_014010315.1:0-5892 GCF_000611645.1 Monoraphidium neglectum
CGGTTTTGCCGGCGGGGGCGCGCCGAACAGGGAGCCGCGGGAGGGCGTGTCGGGGTACTACGCGCTGGACCCCTCGCTGCCGCCGTTCAGCCTGCGGCCGCCGCCGGTGGAGGTCTTCAAAGAGGCGCCCGACGCGCGCCGGTCGGGCGGGCTCGGAAGCGGGGGCAAAAACGGCGGCGGCGGCGGCGGCGGCGGCGAAGGGGCGGACATTCGCGGGCGGGCGGGGCTTGACGCGGCGGAGGCGAAGGCGGCCGGGCGGCGGGTGGTGCGGCTGTATGAGGTTAGGGATCTAATCTGGGACGACGGGCTGTACGATCTGTTCAACTTCACGCGGCCGGACGTCGTAGCGCGGCGGAAGGGCCAGCAGGAGCAGCAGGGGCAGCAGGGGCAGGGGCGGCCGTGGGAGAAACAGGGGCAGCAGCAGGAGGGGCAGCAGCAGCGGTGGCGGAAGCAGCAGGAGCAGAGGAAGCAGCAGCAGCAGGAGGAGCAGCAGCAGAATGGGCAGCAGCAGCAGGCCAAGGGCAAGCAGCCGCAGCAGAGGCGGCGGCAGCGTGAGGAGCAGCAGGGCAGGGGCGCCGGCACAGACGGGAATGGGGCGAAGAAGCTTTCGGTATTGCCTGCAGAGCAGCTGTCGACTGCGCAAAAAGCGGGTAGCGACTGATGGTGCCAGAGTTGACTGCTATATGTTGCATGTTACGCGTTGCGACCCAACTCATGCAGTTCTGTTACTTTTGTTTACATGTGTTCCAGCATATATACCCCATTTCTGAGGTGGGCTGTGCTGCTGCCTGCCTCAAGGATAGGATTTTACTGCAGACAGCCAGAGGTCAACACTGCAGCCATGCGTGGCGCGCCGTGGTGCGCTATTAGCAGCCCACCAGCGGCACACGGCTTTTGCCGCATGCCCACGCGCGACGAGTCAGCGCTGAGCACCGCCATGGCACGGCGCTCATGCGGTGTAGTTGTGACACTGGCGAAGCGCACCCGCCACAGGCCCAAGGGTCGCCAATGTAGTGTGACCACGTCCACATGTGAAAAGGCGGAGCCTTGAAAAATCCTCCGTCTCCATGGGCCGGTGCAAAGCACGAAGAAAGGGGGGCAGGCACATCCAGGTGCAGAAGAAGGGCAGAAGCCGGGGGCCGTCCGCTTACTTGCGCATGCGCTCATCGCCATCAAACCGGTACCCCTCCAGACGAGGCGCGCAGGCCGAGCGGCAACAAAGGGGTGGGCGGCATCAGATGCAGCGAGGAGGGCGTGGGCGGCGGGAGAGGCTCGTCTTGAAGCCGCAGCAAGGGGACAATCCTGGGGCCTCATGGCTCAGGGGGGCCCCTTAAGGACGGGGAGGGCCTCGGGCGCATCGAAGACACGGTTGGGCGGGCGTTGTCACAGTGCACGTGCTGCTTGCTGCACAAAGGGTGAACTTCCCACGAGATCAATGGGAGGTGCGGCCGCGGCACGCGGGCGCCCGATGCCGCTGTCTCAGATGCGTGTGCGACGGCACGGCGCGCCGACGCAACACCAAGTAGGCGTGTAAGTAGGTGTGTAAGCGGTGCTGCAGACGAGAAGAGGGGCGAGCAGGGGGGCATCCAATCGCTGCTGCAACTTGGGCTCCCCGGCAAGTTGAAATCGCCCGCTGCAGAGCCATGCAGCTTCCGGCCATAACGCCAAAGTTGGCACCGTGAGACGAGTGGCACTGCAATTCCAATGATTAGTGAGCGCGCAGGTCGCCAGGTTGCCCTCGGCCGCTCAACTCACGGCAGCGGCGCTGGATGGCCGCTCCGGCCCCCAGTGCGGCATTGAGCCGCTCACGCCGCCCCAATGCGGCGAGGGCGGATGTTTTGGAGTGGGGCGCCGGCGCAGAACTGGGGCACGCAAAAACGCCTGGGGCGCCTGGGCCATGCCTCAGGCGGGGCTCACAGGTGAGGGCGGCAGGCAATTGTGAGAAGAGGTGTGCGTGTGCGTGCGTGCATGCATGTGTTTGTGTGTGCATGCGATGCTTTGTGCATTTGTACGTAATGTGTGTGTATAGGTCATATATATGTACGCGTGTGTGCATGTGTGTGCACACGTGAGGACGTGCGTATGTGTTGGCGCAGAGCGGCACAGGGTGATGGGCGGGAGCAGCGTCAAGCCCAGCGCCAGGCATCCGCACCCAGGAGCAAACAGGAGACAAAGACAGGAAAGCTTTTTTGAAAGTTTGGGGGGTTCGGGGGGGTTCCAAGTCAGTTTTGAAGTCTATTTGCTTAAAAGTGTCTGGGGGCACCCGACGCGCCGTCAGACTGAGCGCGCAAACGGCCCACGCGATGGTCAGCCGCCGCTGCCGCCGTTCGCTCGCCCGCCATCCACGCCGCCGCCGCCGCCGCCGGTGGCCCCGCCGCCGGCCTTGCGTTCGCGCAGGCTCCTGAGTGACCGCTGCAGCGACACCAGCGGCGGCACCCAGGGGGCGCAGGCCAGCATGTAGCGCGCGTGCTGAAGGGTGTGGCAGAGGGGGTACGGACAGCAATGAGATTGATAGCATGTATCCTTTTGGTTGCGGATCAGGACAACACAACCTTGGCCGCCCGCTTTTGAAGCAGGGGAGGGGGCTGCGGCGCCAACCAGCTGACTGCCTTCTCCGCCGGGCTGGCATTTGTGCGGTGACGCGACACAATGGCGGCGTCATGAGCGTGCGGGGGCAGACTCCGCATTCGTGCGCGCGCGCGGCGTGGCGCTGCTGCGACCCTCAAAGCCTCGACCCTGCTGTCCCCCCGGGGACCGCGCGCCCCTGCAGCCAGCGGCACCCCGTCGGCCCCCGCAGGCCAGCCGGTGCCCCGGGCCCCCGGCTGGCGCCCGTCGCGCGCGCCGCGCCGCCGCTCGCCTGCAGCGGCCGCACGATCGAGTCAAACACGGTCAACCACGTGGCGGCGGCGTCCAGCATCGACGCCCACATAAGCGCGTCGACCTCTTCCAGCATGGCGCCCCGCGCCGCGCGCGCCTCGTCAGCGTCCTCCCCAAGCCCGCCGGCCCCCGCCCCCGCGGCGCAGGCGGCCATGAGAAGCTGGCGGGAAGCCGCGCGGCGCTTGGCGCGGGCGGCCCACATGTCCAGGGCCGACAGGACGAGATCGACCTGGTTTGAATTCGAACGGGTTTGAAAACGAGGGGTTTTGGAGGGAAGGCGGCGGGGGGAGACGAAAGAGGGCCCGCGTGGCCGAGCCCCGCGACCGCTCACACCTTTTCATTCCTTTTGAGAAACGCAGCCGCGGAGTGCGCAGAGCGCTGCGGCGCGCACGGCGGAGCCCTACCCAGGCACCTGCCCGCCCCCCTCCCCTGCCCCTCGTCCCTCCCGCGGTCCGTAGCCCCCGCGCCTGCTCAGCATCAAGCTCCAGCTGCGCCGCCGCCCACTCCCAGTGCGCGTCGCCCGGCGGCCGCGTCCCCGAAGCCGGCGGCTTGCCCCCCAGCGGCGCGAGCACCAGGCTCGGGAGCGTGCTGCGGTCGTGGACGGCCGCCAACAGGATGAGAAGGACGAAATCCGCCGCGGCGCGCTCCAGGCGCGCCGCGGCGGCGGGCGCGTCGGGGGCGCCGAGCTGCACCCGGGGCAGCAGGCAGCCTGCCTCTTGCACGAAGTCAAGGGTCTGCGGCGGCGGGCCGGGGGCGGGGTCGACGCTTGACCTCGAGATAGGGGGGCTGGGGAGGGCGTGGCGGGTGGCGCGCTTTGGGGGCGCGGAGCGTTCGACCGCGGCGTGCAGCCGCGTGGCATGCGCCGCGCCCCCTGCATGCGGCCGCAGGGCGATGGGGCTCGAGCCTGGCCGGGAGCCCACCCCGCCGGGAGCCCAGCCCGCCTTCCAGATCTTCCCCGGACACCTTGGCAGCCACGCCGTGGACAGACAGATCCAGATCTGCTGCCGCCGCCGCCGCGTCCTCGGGCGACCAGTGGCACCACCGCTCCGGCGCGGCTTCTGCGCAGCTGCTGCAGTCGAAGCGGCTCGATGCTGCGCGCAGCAGGGGGTGCTGCTGCTGCTGCTGCTGGTGGTGTGGGGCGCTGTCGCTGCTGCTGTTGCTGCTGGCATCAGTGTCGGTCGCGGGAGCGCCATCCACAGCGAAGCCGGTGAGCAGCGGCGCAAAAAGCTCGTCCATGTGCTGCACCCAGGGCAGCGGGCGGCCCTGCGCGGCGAGCAGCTCCCCCAGGCGCAGCAGCGCGGCATGGTGCGCGACCGTCAGGCGCAGTAGGTAGTCGTTGCGCCTGAGGCCCAGCCTGGCCAGGATCAAGGTCTCCACCTGAGTGCCTAGCGTCTGTATGCTACGCTCCAACTGAGATATGCGGGCTTTACGGGTTTTCATTGGCGTAGACTATCCTGGGCGCCTACAACCTCGCGTCCAGTTCACCCGTGTAGACCTATGTCGATGGCACTAGAACGTGGCTGCCAATGTAGAAGACCTTTGCACTTAAAAAGTAAGAATTCAACGGGACAAGTCTGATGCTCTGGCCTGGACACCTGTGAGGCGCACGCCCTATTGATTAGTAAGCGCATCACCCAGCCCTTCCTCACCCGAAGGAATGAGCCGCCTCTCTCCCCACGCGCACTCGGCAACTCCTGACCTGTGATCTAACCATACATGCTACCTTATTGGGATGTTATACCTCATCTACAGGCCTGGGCACCATATCAAGCAGCCTAGGTGACCATGCGTCAATTGGGTTAGTCAGTGAACGTGGGGGTGATGTCGTGATGATGAGCACGCCCCGCCCGATGAGGTCGGGTGTCCCTCGGGGGATGCACTGCACTTTTCCCGTGCAGACCGTTCCCAGAGAAACCAGTGCCCTGATTCTCGCCGGATCGGGTATCTGATGTCAGGTGTGAACAATCCCAGCTACTTGAAGACACGTTTGCGTGGCTGGGGCGCAGCAAATTCGACTGAGCCGCCGTGGGGTGCAGCTGGCCTTCCAAACATATACAATTTCAAAGGTGCAAACACCACACGCTCAATGCTTGAAGCTGGTACGTTTGTGTTGCACGGCACTCGCTCGTGCGGCTGCGCGCTCCCGCAGGCGTGCGTGCGCCTGGCATCTGGGTGCGCCCCCCCACACGTTAGGGACCTCTGGGTGCACGCTGAGTATTCTGAAGTTTTGAACACACATTGTTGAACCATCATTACTACCCTGCAGATCAGATGAGATCAGCTGGCAAATTGCCAGCGTGGTGCTGCAGCTTGCTGGGCTTGGTTGTGCACGGATAGATAGGGTAATGGTTGATGCACGTGTCGGCAGCTGCCTTAAGGATTTCAGGAAAGGATCGAGAGCGTCGTGGCCCTCACCTCAGCGGGACAGCGACAGCACCGCCTCGTCAGCAAAGCAGCGGGGAGACGCGTGCTGCGTCACCACTGCCAACATATCCCTCCCCCTTTCCTTGCGCACAGGGAGGTTCAGCCGTGGCCGGCGGAATTTACCCCTCTGATACTTCTCACTACTGCTGCCCTGTTTGCTCAACTGGAATTGAATCAGTGTCTCATCTTCTATTGGACTGCCCCAAGTACGAATCAGTGCGTGGAGAGCTGTGGCGGCGACTGGAGGACGAGATGGCGCCTGAACGTTGGCATATGTTGCAGCATATGCAGATTGAGGAGAAAGCTTACAAGTTGCTTGACTTTGAGTTCCTTGCTGACTCCATCTGTGCTTGCTGATATCGTTGCCCCTTATGTGTACGCTTGCTGGCAGATCTGTTGGAAGGTTAGGAATGAGAGGTCCGCTCGAATGAGCGCGGGGCCGATCGATGGCAGTGATGCTATGGCATGAGTAACTCATCTATATCACCGCCGATAGAGTGCCGAGGCGGGGACGCCACCAAGGGATGCGACAAGGGCAGCGATTGGGAAGGTACTGTAGCGCGCCGGAGAGTGTGTGACCGGTCTCGGCGT
>NW_014010315.1:6243-7043 GCF_000611645.1 Monoraphidium neglectum
AACTGCTGCTGACTGCTGCTGCTGGCCGGCGCGCGGGTGCGGGGATAGCTCAGGCGCTGCCCCAGGCCTTGCCGCGGGAACTTCCCCGGTGCGAGCGCACGCGTGGGGAGCGGTTCGGGAGCGCCGCACCTTTGTTGCGCGGCGCTTGGGTCGCACCGAGAGGCACGCTTCTATGTGGGTGTCGCTTTGGGGCCGAGTGGTCACGCGGGGCGGCGCGTGACCAGAAGTTGCGCGACGTGACTCGCTGTGATGCGGGGTGCACTGCCGCTTTTACGCGTGGGTCAACGGTGGGACTTGGGAGCTGGTCGGCTCCTTTGTGCCGGCACTCCCCCGGCTTTACGGTGGCGGCTCCGCCGCCTGCTCTGGGCGGAGCGGACCTTTCAACAAGAGACGGCGCTGCGGCCGGCCTCTGTTCCCTTCGGATCCGGTGTGAGGGAATCAGTCCTTTGCAGCCGACAGCGGGGTGAGTGCTGCGGCGGGGATGCTCGCAGTGTGCAAGGGAGGTGAGCGCTGACGGCGGGTGGCCGAGCAGCAGAGACCCTTCTGCGTGACTCGCGACGCGGCTCGCTGGTGAGCGCGGCCCACGGTAGGGGCGGCGGTGACCGGCTGAGCGCTACGGGACTGCGCGAGAGCGCTGACCTAGGGGCGTCGACGGACGCGGGCGACTCTCAGGCCCTTGGTGTTTGCGGTTTTGACCTCTCAGCAGGACCCGGGAGCAGCGGCCAGAGAGGGCCTGACTCTGTGGTCTGGATGAACCCGAGCGGCGGGCAGGCGGGACGCCTGGCCGTTTGACCTGAGGG
>NW_014010314.1:0-882 GCF_000611645.1 Monoraphidium neglectum
GGGGCAGGGACAGGGGCCGCGGCCGGGGGGGCGGCGGGAGCAGCAGCAGTGACAGTGACAAAGGAGCGTCAGAGTAGGGCTTGCAGCGCATCATGCCTGCCACAGCGCCGGCCAAACAGAGGAGGGGTGCGTGCGCAGGCGGTGCCAGTCATCCCCTTTTGCACCTGTGATGGCTGAGGCCGTGCAGCTTTCTTTGGTGCTGGGTAGCTGTTTTCATACTGGTGACCCGCGTACATACAGTGTGGAATCACCATCAAACACAGCACTCCTGCGCTCTCAATCCCGTCCCCCATCAGCTGCGCCGCCGGCCCCTGACAGCCGCAAGCCCCCACTGTGACAGCCCCGGCCGGCAGCTGCTGCGACTGCTGCATGTTTTCAGGCAGCAGCTGGTTCGTGACCAAACCTGGCATGCCCGCAGTGACCAAGGCAATATGAGAAGTGTTCCATTGCTGTTTGTAACAAAGAGGCGTGCGTGTCGTATGTGCACGTGCAGTGTCAGGGCATCACTCCCCCGAACGCATCAAGCTTCACAAAAAAGAGTGTCATGTGCAGGAGGGATGCATGAGCAGGCGCCATTGACGAACCGCCTAGTGGCTGTCGTCGCCAGCCGTCGGCGGCGCCGGCGGGAAAACGAGCCTCGTAGCGCCGTCGCCGCCGCCGGGCCGGGAACAATGATGCGTGCGCAGATCGAAAAGCCGCCCAGCAAAGCCCCGGGCTGTTCCCACCCCTGGTACAGGCAAAGTTGCAGCCGGCAGCAGAAAACCCCCCGACCCCGTGAAAGTAAGGAATTCACTGCTGTGCCGGCCCCCCTCTGCTTCAGCAGCCGGTAAATCTTCAGGAGAAGTGGCAGCGGCGGCCGCCGCAGGTGGCCGCCCATGCCGC
>NW_014010314.1:1346-7152 GCF_000611645.1 Monoraphidium neglectum
CCGCAGGTGGCCGCCCATGCCGCTGCCCTCTCACTTGGACGACGGCAGCCCAACCGCCTGGAAGCCACCGCCGTCCGCGCGCGCCGCGCCCTCGGCCGGCGCCGCGGCCTGCCAGTTGCTCTCTGCAAACGGATTGTGCGGCGTCGGAAGCAAGGTGGCGTCTGCAGGCTGCTTGCTGGCGTGTTGATTCCCGCACGTGCAGACCGCAATCACGCCTCATGCCAGCATACATCCCGCTCGACCCCCGAGCACAGATGCATGCTATGCGACAACACCAGTGCTGACTTGGGTCAGCACCACGTTGCAAAGGGGGGCCCTCAAATATAAACCCTCGACCCACCCGCGTGCCAGTAGCCCCAGCTGCGCGGGGGCACCAGCCTCTTCTTAACCTCGACCTTCTCCTTGGTGATCTCGTAGACAGTCAGATCCTCGTTGATGATGATGGGGCCCTGGGGTTGCGGGTTGGCATCGGCCGGGTTTGCAGGTGTTGCTATAGGGCGTGCTTTCAGACGTACAGGCGTCCACGAATGTTGATGCGTAAGCGCTTACATCAGACACACATAGTACATGTAAACACACACACACACACACACACACACACACACACACACACACACGCACACCTGCCGCCACATCCACACATTGGACCACCCCGACACACATACACAGACAACACACACACATATCTCCACACACACACACACACACGTGCACCTTGGGGTACCCCTCCCTGATGTCCTCGATGATGGCAGCCCTGCTGGCCGCGTTGACCGTCAGGTGGTGCGCCACGCCCAGCCGCGGCTTCACGTCCTGGAAGATCACACCAGCCTGCTGAGGCGTGATGTGGCTCGTCTGCGCGCGCATTTGCAGGGTTTGCGGGGCGCCAAGCGGGCGGGCCGACAGGGTACGCGTGGGATGGTGTGCGAAGCGACAGGTGCGGCCCGTTCCATGGGAAACAGGGCATGTTGGAGTATCCCTTGGCTTGGATTGTATAACATCCTCACCCTCAAGCCGTACCCCACCCTTGAAGGCTGCCGCTGGCAGGACCCAAAGCCCCGACCACCCTCTCCACTTGTGGCGCCGCCCAATGGCGCCGCGGCTGCACCGCCTGCGTTGCGCCCTCGCCCCTGCCGCTGACCCCTGCCCCGCTGCCCCTCTCCCGACAGGCCGGGTCGGCCGCCCCTCACGTTGATGAGCAGCTGGCTCTCGTAGCTCAGGGCCGCCAGGTCCTCAATGGGGCCCATGTTCTGGAGGATCAGCACGTCGGTGCCCTTGGCCAGGTTGGTGAGCTCGGGGACGGGCCGCGTGTCGCCTGAGTGTGTTTGTGTGTGTGTGTGTGTGTGTGTGTGTGTGTGTGTGTGTGTGTGTGGAGTGTGTGTTGTGCGGAGGGGCGGCGTGGGCAACAACAACTCGCTGAGGGCGAGGCGTGAGCACGACTTCCCACAGGGAGGTGGGGGTCATCCAGCGGACTTGCAACGAGGACCACAAGACGGTTTCGGGAGAGCGTGCCGACGAATCACAACATCCTCTGGCCACCGATGCGCGCCCGCTTTCACGCAACTCTCGGCTTGGTGCCGGCGGCCGCCGACCCGCCCTCTGCCCGTCACTCGCCCTCGCGCAGCACACCGCCAGGCCCTGACAATCATGCAGACCCCTCCATCATGTATCCCCAACCATACTCTGAAGATCGGCCAAAAACTAAATTCTAAACCCTAGCAGTAAACCACGTTTTCTTCTCACCCGAGTAGGTGAAGGAGATGCCCTGGAAGTCAAGGCGATAAGCCACAGGCCCGCTGGTGTTGTAGTGGCTCACAGGGGTGGACCGGATGGTCACGCCGTTGCGCTTGTACACCACCTGTGTTTCCACGGCCACACAATTCGATGACGTCAGCGGGATGTGACGCGTGGCATGCGTGTTCTCACAAAGTCACTTTGGGGGTGGAGTCCCGAATTCTGCACCAAAACGTCGTGCCCGTCGCCTCGGAGCCTTGCCCTTTTCAATATTGCAGCCGCTGCCGGCGCTTTTCGCGGGCGTAACAATCAGCACGGCGTGCTGTATTATTGGATCGCAACGCAGGCCCAAACCGTCACCCCTCCTGGGCTCTCCATCGTGTGGGCTGCCGAATCCAAGCATGCACACACACCTCAACCCGCGATGCCACAGGCACTTCCCTCGCCTGAAGGAACATCGGCAGCCATCACCCCCACACCCTCACAGTCACACCTCTCCCTGAAGCCTAGTCGCACCCCAACAGGCCCCAAAGCCCCCAAACAAGACCCAAAACACCCTCAACAGCGCCTGCCCACCTGATTAACCTTGGAGAAGTCGAACTCGCGCGCAATCACCTTGTCGCCGTCGTCCTTGCGGCCCACCAGGTCAATGTGGCGGCGCGCGGCGGTGTCCCATGCCATGAACTGCGGGCGAGCGCGCGCGTGGTGAGAGTCGGGGGTAGGGAGGGGTGACCGGGTGAGGTGGTGAGGGTGCAGCCCACGCACGCGCATGTGTGCGTGTGGGGCTCGAAGTCTCACAGCGGTGGACAATCCTGATGACGCCGAATGAGCTGTCTCCTTTGCACCTGGTCGACCAGGCGTTTTGCCACGCCCCATGATGACTCCCCGGGCTTGCCGTGTCCCACACAGATGATGCCCCCTTCTTGTCAGCGGCACCCCTTCCACACTCCTCCCATCGCCCCCCGTCCCAAATCCCATCCACGACGCAAACACACACACACACACACACACACGCACAAGTACACACACAAAAATAATCCGTCGCGCGGCCGCCGGCTGCCGCCCGCTCACCCGCCGCAGGCCCTCGATGGCTGCCGCAGTGCCCAGCTCGGGGGTGGCCGCGGACGGCCCCCAGACCTCCCACGGCTGCTTGCGCCCAAACATGGCGCCCACGTACAGGGTCGCCAGGTCAGCGTGGTGGTCGGAGTGCAGGTGAGTCAGGAAGACCTGCGGACGGGGGCGGGGCGACCGAGCAGGGGTCGTGATGGGAGGGAGAGCGAGGATGGCGCCCTGGGCACGCCGAGCTGTTGGGGCCGCCCGCCCGCTTGCCAGTTCCGCTGGGGCTGCTGCGATGTGGGTGCTCGTGCCCCCGAGCTCGGGTCCTTTGCGCACCTGGCACCACAGCCAGGAGCTTATTCCATGTTTCCCGCAGACATGCCATGTGCAGCGCCACTCTCTCGCAAGATGCATGTATGTATGTTGAAACGTCGTCAATCAGGGGATAATCATACATATGTCCCATCAGAACCGGCCGCACACCTTGGTCAGCGTGGACAGGGGCACGCCGGTGGCCCACAGGTTGATGAAGGCACCGGTGCCCAGGTCAAAAATGAACTTGTCCTGCTCGCCGTTGCCGACCTCCACCAAGAAGCCGCTCGCCAGCTGTCATCATCGGAGGGTTTGAATTTCGGATCGGTTGAACGAGCGGGGTTCGCGGCTTGCGCCTCTGCTGGAAGGGCTGTGGGGTTTGGAGTGTGGCGACATGCAACCCCAATGGGGACGGCGGCGGCGGCAGCGGCGGCTCGAGTGCGGGGTGCGGGTCCAAAATTGCGGTGGGGCACAGGTCACACCTGCTCCTTGCGGACATCTGGCGAGCCGGATCCGAGGGTTGTAATCCTGATCGTGTTGGACTGCACCGGTGCGCCATCAGAGTAGACCCAGGGGGAGCCGGTGGCCGCTGCGCGCGCCAGGAGCGCGACCAGCAGCAGCAGCGCGGCGGAGCGCGGCGGCGGCATCATGTGCGCCCAAGCGGGTGACGATTGTGTCCGGGGCAGCAGTGACAACAAAGAGGACGCGATATATGCGCGTCTACCACGTATACTGCGCGATCGCCGTACTGTTCGGGCATATCCCTGGACACCCGCCAGCACTTCAGGCCATTCGGCCCGCTGGCATTCCACAATGGCGTAAGGACACGCCAGGGAAGGGGCCCCAGCGAGTCGCGCCGAGCCGGACGGGCCTGTCGCTTTGCAGGATTATCGGCGATTCCCGGTCCGACCGACCAAGCGGACGCGCAGATCGGGGAAGTGCCACGCGGGTGACCACTCGAAAACCTCTGAGCAGCCAAGTTGGGAGCAGCAACGATGTGGGAAGATAATCCCATCAGCGCGTATTTGGTGCTGGGCCTTTCAAATTTCGGCGGAGGCGTGGCGAAGGTACGATGGTCGGGCGGCGCGGACGCATCGGCGGCCGCCTGAGCAGCGCAGCGCGCACGCGCAAGGGGCGCGCAGCTCCCAGCAACGGGTGCCTCAAACGCCGGCCCGCACTTGCAAATTTCCAGGGAGTGACTGGCTTTGGGTCTGCCATTATCAGCCTATGCACATGGATCGTCTTCAAATCCGTCGGTGTCCAGTCAGGTGAGGATGGGCTGTATCAGCACAGGGCCCAGGCACAGGGGCCTGACGCACATCATAAGGCCCAGCGCCAATCGCATGACCACAGAATCCTTGGAAGTCTCCAAAGGCCCCACTGGATTGCAGCGCCATGGCTGCAGCTCGGGTTTCTCGCCAGCCCCGGGCCGCCGCTCGTCCGACGTTTCGCGCCCGCCGGTGCCACGCGCTGCATACAATGCACCGCAGGCACGCTGGTGCAGGCCGTCGTGACGGAGGCGCTGGCCAGTACCCTCATCGCCCCCTGGCTTCTTTACGTGACGCGCGCCCACCAGACCGCCGACTTAAGGATCGTTTCGGCCATCGCTCTGTTCGTGGTGGGCAGACCTCCCGTCGCCGGCGGGGGCGCACGCGCTGCGCCCGCTGTGCTGCGCGCGCTGTGCTGCGCGCAGCACTCGGGCATGGCGCACGGCGAGCGGCACGCGGGGCGGGGGGGGGGGGATGCTCACTGGCGGCAGGCCCGGCGGTAGCGCGTGCCGGAAAGGGTGCCAAATCACCAGCAAGCGTCCTGGCATGCTCCAGGCTGCGACCCTGTGCCGTCCCAGGCGCGATCACCTGCTGCCATCTGCATGGGTGCCCCTTCGGAGCCCCCACACCACCATCATGCGTCCCGCCTGCTCGCCTGCCCGCGCCACTCGCAGACCCTCAGCTCCCCAGTGGGTGCAGCTGTCTTGGCCTACATTGACGCCAGCAGGGTCGAGCTTATCATGGGGTGCGCCCTGCTGGCAATCATCCTATCAGAACCCGCGGCCGCCTGCTTGAGGCGCCTCCGAGGGGGCGCGGCGCCGGGCGACGACGGCGGCGCGGAGGGCGGCCGGCGGCGGGTGCAGGGGCCGGCGGCTGGGAAGCGTGCGGACGGAGGGGCGGAGGGGTTGGTGGTGGAGGCGGAGGCGGGCAGCTCAGGGGGCGGCGACTGCGTGGTGTGCGTGGGGGCGTCGGAGGAGAGCAGCAGCAGCGGCGGCGGCGGCGGTGAGGCAGGGACCGGCGGCGGCAGCGGGGGCGCGGCCTGGGTACCCGAGGGCGCCGCTCCTGCCGTCAGCGGCGGGGGAGATGAGGAGGCCGCGGCGGGCGCCGCCACTGGGGACGACGAAGCTGACTTGCGGCGGCCGCTCTTGGTGACGAACGGTGACGTCACCAGCGGCAGGGCGGGGGCAGGGGCAGCGGGCCCGGGGCGCCGCGCGGGCGGCAGGGGCGGCGGCTGCTGCGCGCTGAGTGAGGGCGCCAAGGCGTGGCTGCGGGTGCTGGCGATTGGTTCGGTGGCTGGCACGCTGTCGGGCGTCATGGAGGGTCTCACAGGTGAGATTTGACGAGCTGCCATGCCATCATAGTGCCGTAGCATATGGGTGTCCACGTTCCGCCCGGAAATGCGCGTGCGGCGCTCCCAGCGACGGCTGATCGTGTGGGCG
>NW_014010313.1:0-6684 GCF_000611645.1 Monoraphidium neglectum
GGATAAATTGTCACGTCATGTGTGCATGTGGGAAGGGGGTCAAGGGGGTGGTGTGTGTGCGTGTGTGAGTGGTTTGTGTGTGTGTGTGTGTGTGTGTGTGTGTCTGGCGGGGCCTTTACATGGACACACACATACACCCATACACATATACACACACAAGCACACAAAAGCTGCGTACACTTGGAGAGCAATCGTTTAGGTAAACAGCGCGTCGTGCACGCATGGGCGGGTGGGCGGGTGGGTGGGTGGGGAAAGGACAGAGGGCGAAGCGGTGAGGCCAGCTGCTGCCTGCTGGCCCCGTGCGTCACCTGCCCCACATTCAAAGCCACTATTATCACACCCTTTCATACCCTGCCACTTTCGATGCACCCAAAGCGCATTGGTGAACCAGCACGCCAAACCCCTCTCCACCTCCCTCATTTGACACGACGCCCCGAAACCAAACCCCGGGCACCCAAACCTTGGGACCCCGCAGAACCCTGCCTACAAGGGGGCCTACAACGGGACCGCCCCCAAGCCTGTGACAATGGCGCAGCTCTGCAGCTCCGTGGGCGGCGCCCTCGGACGCCCCAGGTCCGCCCCCCTTGCTTTGTTTTTGCTGTTTTTGGGGGCTGGGAGGGGTGAGGGTCAGATCTTGGGACGTGCGGGGCACACCCTGCAGATCTTGCTCTCTTGCTGGCGGACGCCGGCCCGCCCACCATGAGCGCGCGCGAGGCACCCGGGTGGCGTCGGTGGTGGGGCCGGCTGGCTTTGCTTCTGGCTCCACTGATGCCACCTCAGCGTGGCTGCCCTGGCGCCGTTCCTCGCCCCCTTCTCTCCACAAACTCACCCCCGCCATGTGACCCAGCAACTCGTTCTGCTCGGAAATGTCACTCGCTTCAACTCAACCTGCGTGCTCATTCCCATTCCCCCCCCCCACTCGCGCCTCACAACCCCTATTGCGGCCTCTCTCTCCCCGCCCCTGCCCCCCTTGCAGCTGGCTGCCTGTGCCAGGTGCGGCGCGCACCCGCCCCGCAGACTCAGCTGGCGTTGCGCTGCTGTCGCTGCCGCTGCTGCCGCTGCTGCCGCTGCTGCCGCTGCTGCCGCTGCTGCCGCTGCTGCCGCTGCTGCCGCTGCTGCTGCTGCTGCTGCTGCTGCTGCTGCTGCTGCTGCTGCTGCTCACACGAACGCTGGGGATCTCTGCTGCCTTGCCTGTCCCTCCCCACTGACCCAATATGCACACCCACACCTCCATCATGTGAACCATTGCCCCCCGTGCCGGCCACGCACAGACACATAAAACAAACACATGCAACATTCACTCACACACACACACACACACACACACACACACGCAATCACTCATTCCCCCACCCGACACACCCACAGACTTTGCTCTGAACGTCTTGCTGGGGGAGGGTGCCAAGGTGAGGCCCCCGCTTAGAATTCATCTCACGCCACCCCCCCCCCTTCCATCCCGCCCTTCAACAAAGGAACGTGGCGAGCAGCCCGTGCCCTCCGCACAACTTGGACTGCCCTCCCATTGTCCACAGCCGCCGCCGCCGCTGCGCCTTGCTTGCATCCGCTGGGCTGCGCCGCCCGTGACGGCCCCGAGCACACGCGGCACGCGCAACGGATCCCTCCTTTCCTTGCCCCAAATTCAAGCCGCCGCTCCGCCCGCTGCCGGGCGTCCTGTCCCCGACCCTCGGACCTCCGCTGTTTCTTGGTATTCCGCACACCTCACCCTCGCCTCGATCCCTCTACTCGATCCAAGGTTGTTCTGGAGGGCCAGAAGGTGCTGCCCAACCGCACCCAGGAGCAGGGCTTCAGGTGCGCGCAGATGGAGATGTGCGTGAGGATGCGTTTAGTGCAGCAAAACACCACCCTCCCTCCCCCTGGCTGCAAACATGCTGCTGCGCGAGTAGAGCAAACCACACGGCCCCGCCCGCTGCGCGCTGTGCGCGCGTCAAGGCGTTGGCGATGGTGGCGGCCGGGGAACGCCGCGTGCTCACGCCCGCTGCTGTCGAGGCCTGGCTTCACGCAGCGGGACGCCGCGTCGGCGCCCGCTTGACCCCTGCTTGTGTATCAGCTCGTTTTTGCACCATTTGTCCCCTCGCGCCGTTGATGCCCGGCGGCGCCGAGCCAAACCCCCACTCACTCGCAGCACTGGTGCCCCGCGCGCGCCTTGAACCCATAAGAATTGGATTCTCCTGTTTCAAACCTCCCATTCACAACCTCCCGACCAAAAAAACTTGGTACAGGTTCAAGTACACCGATGTTGACAGTGCCCTGCGGCAGATACTCAAGTAACCGCCGCGCTTACGGCCGGCTGCACGCAGCCGGACACCGCGACGGCAGCTGACATTGAAACCAAGAAACCCGCCCGGCCAACGCCGCCCACCATCCGTGCCGGCTCGAGCGCGGGTGCGCAGCAGAGACCAGCGCTCAACCACTGTAACGCAACCCCACATCCTTGGGGCTTGATTCCTTGCAAATTCGTGTTGGTTGGGTGCACCAGGGTTCAAGACATGGCAGAAAAGAAGCCGGGCAGAGGGGTCCAAGCATCCATTTCAAATGCCAATCCTCTCGGCAGACGTCAGGCGCCTGTGTGCCGCCTGCAGCTGGCACACCCGCGTGCGCGTTGTCATGTTTTGGGACTCAGCGGGCAGCAATGGTGTTCGGGGCCGTCGGCCCGCAGAGTGCGACTGTTTGCCGGCTGTCGCGCGTGCACGCCCTCCGCAGGCGCGCTGCTGTGGGCGTCGCGCTGGCGGCATCGGCACGCGAGGGGCCTGGTGTGTGTCTCCAGATTGAGGTTGTGCATCTGATGGATATCAGCTGACAGCATCAAATTTAAAGCAACCGAAAAGGAACACATGTCCTGGGCGGCAAACTGGGGTCAATCGCCAGGGCCCAATCTTGGGGCCGGCGCCTTTGGCGCCGGTGGGGCTGTGCGGGTTGTGCTTTGCATGCGCCCAGCATATGACACAACCACAGGTGACGTAAGGGCGACATGTTCAGCATCTATTAGCAACGGTCAACGTGATCAAACAGGCCGGAGGCGTTTAATGACGTGCAGTGACGTCTGCCTTCCCGCAGCGCTGCAGCCGCAGCTGCACCGCAAGCCGCGTGCCGTGGTAAGGTCGCAGGCCTGGTGCGTATCAGCATCACCTGCTGCCGCTGGTTTACGAATGTTGATTGGCGAAATCCTGTCTCAGCGAGACCAGCAAAATCCGAAAGCGCGAAAGGTGTGCGCGCCATTCTTCAACTTTGATAGTATACTGTAGAAATTCCCACGATGATGTCGGGGCAGCAGCCCGCCCTTCCAGGCCTTGGCTCGGAAATCGTGCCTGCACCCGCGGGTGCCGCCACCACGCACGCGGCCCCCACAACCAACGGCGCCCCCGCCGCGGCCGCACCGCCAGCCCCCATGGCAGCCGGGGCGGAGGGACTCACGCCCGCCCTCCATTTCACCGGCGCGCCATCAGCTATAGCGGGCACCACCGCCGCCACGCCCGTTGTTGCCGCGCCCCCTTCAGCGACCCCGTCCCTTTCGGCTGTGCCCCTTGCAACCCCCGCCGCAACCGCCTCCCCTCATGTCGCGGCGGCCGTGCCCGCGGCGGTGGCTGCGGCCCCGCAGGCGCATCGCCGTGGCGGCGCCGCGAGCGGCCACGCAGCGGCACTGCTGCCCACACCGGGGCTTGGGCGGCCGCAGGGGACTGCCGTAGGCTTTGCGCCTCACCCCCTACCAGTTGCCACACCGGCGCCGCCTGCCGCCCCAAACGCCGCAGCCGTCGCCGCGCCTGTGCTTGGGCCTGTCGGGGTGCTGCTGTCTGCGGCGCCGGCCGCCACCCCAGAGGCCACATTCGCCACGTTAGTGCCGCCAGCGGGCTCGACTCCCAATCTACAGCCCCCGCTGCCCGTCAATGGCGCAAAAAGGTTCTTGGGCGCGAGCGCAGCGCAGCCGCCGGCAGCGTTTGGGCAGGCGCTCCAGAGCGCCCCTGCATCAGCTGCGCCGATCGCGCCCGCGCCGGCGCTGCCACGCGCCCCGACACCGCCGGCAGGCTCCCCCATGGACGAGTCTTGATGGGCGCGGTGCTGCTTGCTGCTTGTGCGGCGAGTGATTGCTTCGCCGCCGCTTGCCGCGTACACACGTTTGTGACTAGCCGGGCAATCTTCACCAACGTACTACATGGTCCCGCAGATCAGGGCATTTTATTCAGCGCGGCCGAGATGCGGCGAACGGGTCCAATCAGCTGCCCTACATGCCATGCCATGCAGTGCACCCGCCCCGGCCAGCGCGCGGTGCGGCCAGATGTGAGCGCGTCAGCAAGCAGAGCCCTCACTGCAGGGTGTGTGAAGGGGGCGTCACTAGCTGCTGGTGCGGTAGCGGTGCGGGCAGCAGCAACACTGCCGGCGTTCGTTAAAGTTCCTGGGCTGTGAATGCGCGGCCCCATTCGGCGGAGGCATCAGCGTCTGCGTCGGCCAAACCGGCCGCGACGCCCTCACAAACGACCAATCCGCTCCAACGCGTGCGCGCACTGCTGAGCGCCCGCTGCGAATAATCAGCGCCCCATCACATCAAGCTATCCCTGGCTTGACCCGATGGCATCAAGCTCCCGCCCTGCCCGCCACGCCCTTCCAGTGGGTGCGTGAAATGCCAAACGCGCAGCGCTGTGTTGGAACGCTCGCAGGTGCATGCTTGCGTGGGCTGTCGGCGGCGCTGCCAGGTGGCGTGGCTGCGTGCCGCTGGTCTTCTCATGTGAGGCGCGACAAGTATGGAGCGGCCGGAGCGGCCCCCTACCATACATCTTCCCGGGTGTTCACCCCGCCGCCACCCCCTCTTGCCCTCTGCTTGGCCTACGCTTCCCTCCTAACAGCGGCCGCGCCCCGCGGCCGCCTTGCGTTGTTGGCAGCCTTGGTTGCGGCGCCAGCAGAGCCTGCTGTGATGGCAGCATCGGGCATCCATCCAAAAGCCAAAACCTGACCTGCATTTAGTGTCGAGAATTTGCGACGAAGCGCAGCCGGCTGCTGCCAGCCCCATGGGGAGTGGGCGGATGAAGAGTTGGCCAGCCGCTACGACGCTTGAAAACACTGCAGCAGCGTGCATGCGTTGGTGGCCGTATGGTGCCTAGGGTGGCTGGCTGGTGGCGTGCTGGGGGGGCCGACCTGCCCACTCGGCACCGGGTACCCGCATCGTACCAGGCCTGTGCGGCGGTCAGGTACTCAGGCCATACCCAACACTAGAACAAATAACCGGCTCGACAAGTCCATGCCTTGCCTCGCTTATGCTACAGCGGCTGCCAGGTAATTTGTTTAGTCGATGTTAGCAGTAATGCGGTGCAGAGGGGCCTCCATGCGGGCGTGGTGCGCTGAAATTGGGCAAACAGCGGCGCACCACGCGACCGCCGCTGCTTCAGTGGTGACGATCCAGGATTTGCGGGGGAGTAGTCGGTCCAATCGTGTAAAAATTTTTGCTTCTGTGACATGCAGCGACTGGCGCAAGCGGGCCGAGCGGGCACACCCCAAATCCAACACCATGGACGCATGTGGCAGGAGTCAGCGTGGCCCCGAGCATCATGCCGGAACCACGCCCGGGCTTCATAGCAATTTTAATGGTGGGATTCTATAGAATTTTCACATGTGAGTGTCGTGGGACCTCCGTGCGTGTGGGTGGGCCTCTGTCGGTGCGAGGGTTGGTGTGTTTGTGGACTCGCCGTTCGAGACTCCGCTTTGCATTTGAGCCGGCGCATTTTGGTACTTTTCAATACTTCTCTCCGGTCGCATCTGCGATTCCACGCTTCCTCCTCCCGCTGCAGAGACCCGCTCTCTACTACGAGCACCGGAGCCTCGCAGCCCGCGCCCGCCCTCTTCCCCGCGCGTCCCGCCTTCCCCGCAGCCACAATGCAGACCCTTAACGCCAGCCGCCGCGCCGCGGCCCCCGGCCGCGGCCCCGCCCGCCGCGCCGCCCGCGCGGCCGCGCCCAAGGCCTTCGGCTCCAACGGCAGCACCGCGCTCGCCACCACCCAGAAGCTCGCCGATGTCGATGCCTACCATGAGGCCTGGATCTCCGCCGTCAACCCCGAGGCCGCGGGCGCCGCGGTAACCATGAACGGCGACAGGGAGGTGTTCGAGACCGACTCGCGCGACGCCTACTTCACCCGCCGCCACGAGCTGGTCCTCAAGAGCTTCCCCAACGCCCTGGGCGTTGATGACTTCATCAGCCGCGTGGAGATCGCCCTGGCCGCCCACGGCTTCCGCGGCGACAACTCGATCGGTGGGTGTCTGCCGCTGCGGCAATGCGGGGTGCATTGGAGGGCGCGCGTGTGCGCCCAGCCGCGGGCGCGCGCACCAAGTGTGTGTGCGCATTCCGGCGCTGCCGCAGCAGTCCGGGTGCAGCTGGCGTGGCAGTTGGATCTAGGGGGTTTGTGGCATCACCCTGCTGCGGCGAGGGTCGCAATTGGGCATGGTGGCGGGGCGCGGCGCGCGCCGCAGCGCGCGGGCGCTGCGTGTGAGGCCCGTGGTAGGGTCAGCCCCCTGCCACAGGCCTCGGGCTCAGGCCCCTTGCATGCGCCCCCTCTCCCTCCTCCCTCCCTCCCTCCATCCCTCTCTGTTCCTGCTACGTCATACTGTGTGTGCTGCACCCCTGTGTCCCGCCCAGGGCGGCGCCGCCGCTCCCGTCACCCACACATCCCCTCCCAACAACCA
>NW_014010312.1:0-6682 GCF_000611645.1 Monoraphidium neglectum
GGGGCGGGGGCGCCAGGGGCGGGCGCCGAGCAGGAGCGGGCCCCGCAAGACGGCTCAGTTGCAGGGGAGGGAGCCGTAGCGGCGGAGGGTGAGCAGGAAAGGTCTGAGCTGTGACCAGGTAATGCATAGGTGGCTGTTGATTGGCAACGAGGCATTGAATTGTCGATTGACAGTTGATATGCCATTGCGTCGTTGCGTGGCCGGCGTTCTGTCGTTGTCTGGTTGGCGCCGAAGTGGTCGCCGTTCCAAACGTGGAAGGGAGTTGTCGTCAATTGGTGGCTGCGACCGGCTTCTAATCGTCAAGGGTCCTGCACAAGCGGCGCCTGCTTGTGCCCTTGCCAAGCACCTGCTGCGCTTTTGTGTACATCCTGCACCAAAAGCCTTGCTGGTAAGCGAGCTATAGCTATTGCAGAGTCAGGATAAAGGATAATTTCTTGAGTTGGGAATGCCCAGTCTTAGCGCGTGCAGTTGCTGATGGATGGGCCCAGCAAAGAAGATCAGATCAGTCATTTCAGGAAGACGGAGGGGCGTGCAGGAGAGCTGTGCAACGCCGGCCAGGCACCAAGCAGTAAAGGACGATCGCGCACTGCCTCGCATGGATTTCATTCATTGTTGCAACAGGCATGAGTGTGCATGCTTCTGTGTGTGTGTGTGTATGTGTGTGTGTGTGTAAGGTGGTTGGTGTGGTGAGATTCCAGAGTCGACGGAAGCGGCTTTGTACGTCAACATGTTGGCAACCAGCACACCCCAAGGCGTCTGGAAATACTGTAGTCGAATGTAATTCTGCATCCCGATACACGCTCGCCCTTCCCCTCATGCACGCATGCAGGGAGGCGTTTAGGGCGGCGCCGCTCAGACCCACAGCGGCCTCTGCACTGACGCCACGGGACGCGAGCTCGTGGCACCCCTTGTCGCGTCGAGACCTGCTTGCTTGGGGCCACGCACAGAGTTTGCATGGCACTTTGCGTTTATACTGGCAGTTTTGCCACGAACCCAGCCTGACAGCTCTCGCGGCTCGGCAGCCGCCCCTGTGATGGGACGTCCAAGCATACATAGAGGAAGCCCACAGCGCTGTCTGCAAGATCGCCAATGACACGCATGCTCTCTTGCGGCAGCCAAAAGCGGTTGATCAAACTAACCGGCGCTTTGAACGCCGGCTGTGATGGAAAGACAAGGCGGGCCCCAAAGCAAAAGCTCCCCGACTCACCTGAGCGCAGCAGACCTGTACCCGCCGGGGGCGTGTACGCCCCCTCTCTGCATCTCGATCAGGTTCCCTTGAAGGGATTTAAGGTTGTGACCTCCGCACTCCTGATCCCCACAACCACCTGCCAGGCAGCTGGCCCGCCCTAAGTGGCGCCAGCACCCAACAGGCTCCCACGTGCACCGGCAGGCGACACGGCTGCGTTCTGTGCAGAGCACATACTAGCGGGTGCGCCGCCCTGGCCTTCACCGCGGCAGAGGGGCAGCTGCGTTCTGTGCAGAGCACATACTAGCGGGTGTGTCGCTCTGCCGGCGGGGCGATGCAGCTGCGTTCTGTGCAGAGCACATACTAGCGGGTGCGCCGCCCTGGCCTGCTCCGCGGCAAAGCGCCACAGCTGCGTTCTGTGCAGAGTACATACTAGCGGGTGTGTCGCTCTGCCGGCAGGGCGGCGATGCAGCTGCGTTCTGTGCAGAGCACATACTAGCGGGTGCGCCGCAGCAGGCTGCCGCGACTGGGGCGTGAGGTGCAGTCAACGACCCAGGCGCGGCAAGGTGAAGACGTAGTCTGTAGTCTGTAGTCGTGTAGGTGTTGCCCGCTGTTGCTTGACGATCGTCGTTGCGTTGATGAGATCAAGATGGGAGAGGTTGGGCGATGATGATCGTATATGTATGTGTTTGTGATTGTGAGTTATCAATTGATTATGATGAAAAAGAGTGAGGGATGCCCTTTTTGTAGGCGTGTCGTGGAATCGCGAGGGGCAGACGTACGTTTCTGCTGGCTGGTCGCTCGGAAGGCCGCTTCGAACCAACGCATGGAGCCACAAGACCGGCCTGAGCCTTGGCGTGGCGACTGCATGACGTGTGAGGATCATCTATGATAATCTGACAGGGGTTTGACCCAGGTTTGACCAGCGCGGCAGCGCCGCCGCAGACGGCGCTGCTTGCTGCAGTGCGGGACGTCATGCCCGCCTCACCCTGTTCCTGATCCTTTCATTCCAGCTGGTTTACCTTTGCTGGCACAAGTGTCAATCCCGGGCGCTCCTTCCAGCCCGGGACCGCTTATAGAGAAATGAAGCACGGGCCGCCACATGCACGAAACACCAGCCTGCTGGCGCTCGAACTCAGATCTGCCGTGAACCTGTGTGAAAGCACCGATAGCTGCTGCATCCAGCCCCCCAGCGTGGATCTCGTTCAGCATACCTGCAACCTTGGCTGATCCGACTGTCGTCCTGCACATATGGCACTGCACCGCGTACTCCAACCTCCCTAAAACCAAATTCACTGAGATCTGGAAGGACGTTGGGCGTCTGCTTCCAACTCAGCAGGCTGGTTTGGCATGACGTGCCTGATCTGGTTACAGCCATGCAGGGAGGCTGCTGCCACAACAACTGTATTGAGCACATGACTCGGCGTGGTTGTTGACCCCACCCTGCTCCCCGTTGATCGCCAACCGCCCATGCAGGCGCTGGATGTGTTGTCGTACCGCGACAGGGTTAGTTGCTCGGCAGACGGCATTGATGGGAAAGTGGTCGTATTACAGTTTGATTTTCAGTGGCGGAGGACATCCGCAGAGAGCAAGACAGGAAATGCTGGTCACAATCGCAGAGCATGTGTGCGGCCTGCACAGCATTCGGACCGGCAAGTTGTAGCAGCGGGCAGCAAGATGACGCCACGCGCCGCATCGCCATTATCTGCATGCGTGCTGCATGCAAACCTGATCAGACCCAAGTCTTACCAGGCAACCTTGGTCGCAGCAACAGCTCGGCTCAGCAGGGGGGGGGGGGTGAATGCAAGGTTATTGGCTTGAATCTGCAGGCGAAGGAGGGAATGCAAGGTTATTGGGTGTTACATGCAGCCTCGTGACTGCTACAAGTGAACCGGTCAGCGTGGTGCTGCGGTGACCTCGACCGGCACGCACGCACGGGTGTGACACTCTGCAAACATGCAAGTGGCAACCTCGACAAGCATCAGATCCCTCTTTCCGCATCATGGCTGATTGCTAATCCACCCTTGCATCGCAAGCAGCGCAACCCGCAAGAAAAAACAATCGTGATTGAAAGCCGGACCATTTTGCTGTTCATGCGAGCCCGGCATACCGTATGCTAATAACAACATCTTCAGCTACCACATGCTTGATATAAGATTTATGGCACAGTTGTGGCGTTCCCACCAGAAGACTGCCAGTGATCTGAAAAACAGAGTGTAGATCAGGTCCGTGGAAGACCTGCGCACCTCAGCCAGGAACAAGGGGATCGTTCAATCGATGGACGTGGACGATGATGAGTACGCGGGCGCGCCGCCGCTGCTCGTCGTGGGCGAGCAGCTGCAGCAGCAGGAGGAAGCGGACGACGCGGCGGCGGCGCTGTCGCTGGAGGATCGATTCGCGGGCATCGTCCAGGAGCTGATGCGCGACGAGGTGGACGTGGCCGAGGCGCTGCTCGCGTTCAAAGAGGTCAGCACGTCCCAAGTGGAGCAGCTCAGGTGCGGAGCAAACTGCGCAGCTGCGGCACAACCCCCCAGGCCGTCGCCTGGCATGTCAGAGCACGCGCCCGCATGTGCGCTGCCGTCAAGGGCTCAAACTTTCAAACGTTTGACCAGACATGAGCGTTCAGGTCTCACAGTGGCCGGCAGCTGCCGCGCTGCCCTGCACAGCATTATTCGGCCGCCACAATACCCGCCGCCGTTGCAGCCCCGCGCCAGCCCCCCTTTTCGCCTGCTCCCCGCCGCCGAGGCCCAAGCAGTAGCATGCCGCCCGGCACCCCATCTCAAACCGCCCCCCAGGGACCGTGCTTCGTCGCTGCTGCACCGCTCCGCCCACTATCTCCACGCCCGCCAGCTGGCGGAAGACCTAGAGTCGCAGGGAGCCACCTGGGAGCTGCTGCTGCACCTGTACGCGACAGGCGAGCAGCCCGCCGGCATGGGCGGCCCCCCGCTGCCCGGCGCCGGCGGGCGGCAGACGTACAGGCAGGCGGTGCGCGGCGCGGTCAACGGCGACGCGTCCCTGGAGCGCGTCGCGCACGTCGTCGCTTGGCTCGAGTCGCTCGCCGCGCAGCGCCTCGCTGCGCGGCCGCCGCTCGGCTTCTCGGCCGCGGACGGCGTGTGGCGGGAGACGCTGCTGCTGTCGCACGCAGGCGGCGGCGGCGGCGGCGGGGGCGGGGGCGAGCTGGACCCGGACGCGCCGTCGCGGGGCGCGACGGCGCTGAGGGGGGAGGACCAGCGGAACGAGGAGCGGCTGGCTGCGCAGCTCTGGCAGCTAATGCGCGCGGGTGCGGCGCGCGGGGGCCGCGGTGCGGGGCGCACACCGCGCGGCGCTTTGCCTGACCCGCGGTCCTGGGTTGCAGGAAGGGCGTTGAATCTCCTTAATCGCGCATGTTCATGTCGCCTCGGGTGGCTTTCTGCCTTTTTGCGGCCTCTGCGAGCCAAGGCCTGCAGTGCCTTCGACCTCCACCGCCCGACCTCTCTTCGCCGGCCTGTGGGCGCCCCCCCCTTTCGCCCCCAGGCAAGCTGCAGCAGGCGCAGGACCTCTGCCGCCGGTGCGGCCAGGACTGGCGCGCGGCGGCGCTGAGCGGCGGCGGGCCGTGGGGGCCGCTGCCCGTCGGCGCGGCGGCGGCGGACGCAGACGAACGCATGGACGACGAGTGGCAAGCCGAGGACCTGGCCGCGGAGGTGCGCGTGATCTGGAGGGTTGATGCGGTTTACAGCCTGGATGTATGTGATTGATGCGGGCGCTTGCTGGGCGGGAGTGCTACCATGGGGATGCATGCCTGGATCGGGGAGTCGTGGGTTGCAGGATGCACTTTTGCAAGGGGTTGAATGGGGGGTTGCGGGTGCATGAGACTAGCACAGGCTGGGGCCATGCGAAGCCAACATGGCTCGCACACACAGCAGTCGCTTTTCATCTCCGCTGGGTGGATGTTTGTGCGCACGCGCGCTCCACGACCGCAAATCCGCTGCCGAACGCTGCGCCCCTTGCGCAGGTCGAGGGCGGCCGCGGCGCCGGCCGCGCCCTGTGGCGCTGGTCCTGCGCCGCCGCTGCTGACGCGGCCGCGTCCGCCGCGCCCGCCAACCGCTGGGAGGCCGCCCTGTTCGGCGCCCTCGCCAGCCACGTGCCGCGCGTGCTGCCGGTGTGCGGCGGCTGGGAGGACGAGGCGTGGGCGTACTGCCGCGCGTGGCTGGACCTGGGCGCCGACGAGAAGGCGGCCGAGGAGGCGGAGGCGGCGCGCGCGAGCTTCGGGGACGCGGACTCGGGGGCGGCGCACGGCGCGGCGGACGCGCTCGCGGTGGGTTCAAACCCACCCCCTCTACCTCTGGTGGTCCATGGCCCCCGGCCCCTCGCGGCCGCTGTTGTCGACGGCCTTTGATTATCTCAGATCGCGCGGACCCGCACCGCGTGGGGGCGGCCTAGGGTGTGCTTGCTCGATCCCTGTGGCGCCTCTGCGGCACCCTGGCTTGCCCGGCAACGTCTGATCATCATCCGCCCAGACGCCTGCGTCCCAGCCCCTCCTGGGGGTGTCGCGCAAGCACCGCACATGCCCTCCCCTCACCGCGGCCGGATTGTTGCCCGTTCGACTGCCGATCCCCAGATCCCATCCGACGTGCTGGCGTCCCTGCTCGACGGCGCGGCGTCCTCGGGTTACTCGCGCACGGTCAGCGCGCAGCTGCTGCAGGAGGGATTGTCCGTGGCCTCTAGCGAGGGCGGCGCGGCGGTCGCCAAGCTGCAGAGGTGCGCGCTGACCGTGAGCGAGGAGCCCGGGGCAGCCCGCTGCGGGGCCTCCCCCCTGGCCCCAGCCGCCCACGCCCCGGCCGCGTTTCTCGCAGCCATCCGGCCACCCGCCGCGCCTGGGGTCCGGCCGTGGTCGCAACCGCCAAATCGTGCGCGTGTCGCCTGCCCCTCGTAACAATCCTGCTCGAACAAATGCCCCCCACGATGCCTCACTACGCACGCAAACCACCACTTCCCCCCCTCGTACCACTCCCCTCCCTGCCCTCAAAAACCCACTACAGGCTGCGCCGCGACGGCGACCGCTCCCTGGTGCCCGCCTCCTTTGACGACCTCCGAGCCCTGCTGGCCGCCAGCCCCAACCCCTCCGTCCGCGCGGCTGCCGGCCAGCAGCAGCGCGCGCTGCAGCTCGACCTAATGGCGGAGCGCTGGCGCGATCTGGTCCTCGAGCTCGCCGGCGCCGCCATGGCAGCGTACCAGCAGCAGCAGCCGCGCCCCGACGCCGCCGCGGCGGCGGCGGCGGAAGGCGGCGGCGCGCTGCTGCGGCGCGCGGGGGACCAGGGCTTTGCGCTGCTGCGGTTTGCGGCGCACCTGGCGCTCGCGCTGCGCGCGCTGGGGCTGGTGCGGGACCCCGGGTTGATGGAGCTGCAGGCGCGGGCGCATGGGGTGGAGGGGTTGGATGATGAGGAGGAGCAGGAGGCGGCGCGGCTGCAGGAGGTGAGGGGCCCACCCCCTTGGGTATGAGGTGGTGGGGGTTCAGGT
>NW_014010311.1:0-6679 GCF_000611645.1 Monoraphidium neglectum
CCCCCCACCTCGCTGTCCTCTATGATGCGCTTGAGCTCGTCCAGCACCGCCTGGCTCACAAACGCGCGCTTGCGGATCTCGGTGTCGTTCTTGTAGTTGCTGTTGTTGCGGTAGCGCAGCTGGGGGGAACAAGTTGAGCGCACAGAGGGGCAGGAGGGGCAGTGAGGCAGCGAGAGCAAGCAAAATGGCATGAGACCAAAAATACAACACCATCCTCAAGCACAGCTTGCCAGACGCAGCAGTGGCTCCACTTAGCACAGAAAAGCATGCTAGCTTCTGTGAAGCTGCACATCAACCGACGCCACCATGGCATGTGCCGCGGCCGCGGGCCATGGCGGATGCTTGCCTGTGCTGCACCAGATCCTCAGCATCGCCGCGCCTGCTGCTGCCGGCAGTGGCGCCAAACACGACCGCTGACGCGCCGTGCTGGCCCCAGGCACCTGGCCGCGGCCTGCTGCTGCCTGCACGCATCCGCGCGTGTTGCGCATGCCTTTGCCGCCTCTCCCCGCCCGCCCTGCCAACCCGCTGGACGCCCACCCACACGCACATGCAGGCCCGCGGTTGCGTGCGCGCACCTCGCCGTCGGGCCGGAACTCAAACTCCAAAAACTCGTGGCCAAACTTGCCGCGGTGTCCTGCGTGTCGCGCCACGAGGGGACCGGTTGCACCCAGCAGGCCACAGACAGCACGCAGTTGCGAGCACGCTGGTGTTGAACAGCCATAGCCACATCCGTCGCCCCTGCCCCAACAAAGTGAGACCAAGAACGAGCCCGGAAGGCTGAATAGTCGAAGAGGTGCGCACCAACGTAATAGCGCATGTAGAACATGTCTTGCTGCGCCATGGTTGCAGACACCGCCGCCGCCGCCGGCGCTGCTGCCGGCCAACATCATATGGGCCGCACGGGGGCGAGCGAGCACCTGGGTCAGCCGCCACCTCCCTGAAGCGCGCGCTGGCCGCCACAGCTAAGCCTGCCAGTACCCTTGTGAACGCGCCCACCACAGTGCAAAGCTAGCAAACGCGCGCGAGCGCACGCCGCCGCTGCTGATGTGCCTCGCCCCTGACGGAGCGCCCACAGGTGCTGGCCTCTTAGCACGGGCATCATCACCGCCACAGCGCCACGCACGTGCCCTGTGCACGGCGCCTGGCGCCTACCTTAGGCAGAGATCAGCGCTCCGAGCACGCGGGCCAGCCCGCGGTCGAGCAACGCCTCCTACAGCCAAAAACTACGTTGTTTCTTGAGTTTGGGTTGAGAGGGGGAAAGAAGCCTCCGGCAGCTGCCAGCCCCGCCAATGTGATCTGAAAGGTGTTGAGTCGAGCGGCGCTTCGTCCGTGAATGCGTTCAAGCTTGTTTGTCAGTGTGAGATAACGGGTTGTATCCAGGCCGCGATCCTTTCTTCCGGCCGGCCCACATTCCCTTCGAGCAGCTCCTGCACCACCTGCTGCCGATGTTGCTCTGCGTTTGCCTCATCAGAAAGCGAATCAGGCCCGCAGTTGATTGCATTGGTGTGTTGTGCAAGTGCTTCACCCATTGCGGGTACCGTAGCGGCGAGCGCCATGCGTGACAGGCGGCGGCAAACAGCTAGTGCATATCGAAACAAAGAGCCTGCAGGCAAAGAGCGTTGTGGATTGTATGCATCAGCAATGCAGCGTACCACATTTTACGTTGGCCGTCGTGCTGGGCATCCCCCAGGAGGGCTGCCGGCACAAGCACCACCTCACCAGCAGGCCTCGGGCATGAAGTTGCCGTGTTTGAGTAGCGGCGGCATGGTGCACCGCCAGGGCTAAATGCCTAGCCAGCACCCTTGTGAAGAAAGCTCCCCACCACGACAGCCAGCAGCTTCCCGCCAGGACAGTAGGGCGCTCGAACACGTAAGCGAGCATCACTATCTAGAAACAAGCCGGCCTCTGGCGGCACGACGTAACTGCTGGTGTTGTCACTACTGATGTATTACTTATTTTGGCCGCCCCTCACGCGTCGTCGTCCTGCAGTAGCAAGTCGCTCTTAGTCCCTCCATTGCCTGACCAAAAAACGTCCCAATCCATGCACCAAATATTGCATGCGGATTAGGCTATTGCGCCACAGGATTCGGTCGCAACCCCCTGACTAACGCTATGCAAGGCCTTGGCCACCTGAGCGCACGGCAGGCAGAGCTGGTGCTGGCCCCGAGCGCCTAGCACATGCATGCATGCATGCATGCATGCATATGCAGGGCAGGCGCCGCAGCCCAACCTGCCGCACGGATGCGCATCACGGCAGCATGCCTCCGTAAAAGAATCTCATGCCTCAGTCCTGCAGCCACTCCACTGACAACTGCCACATGCCCCGTCCTCGCGGGCTCAAGTGTGTGCTTTCACATGGTGCATACAAGCATGCGGCGCGCCCCCCAGGTTCCACAGCAAGAGGAGGCTGCTCCTCTGTGATTGCGACCTGGCCTCACATGCATGCCTAGGTACCATGCCCACATCAGGCGCCAGCTTGGAGGACGTCCACGCACGGCGCATTGCATGGGTCGACGACATGCGTGGGTCAGGCATGCCCACCAATCAAACGAACAGTTGGAGAAGCTGGAGGTGAAAACAAGTATCATACACAATCCTGGCTTCCTTAGTCAAAGATACAAGTTGATTACCCCCATTGACAGCATATACCCGACCCGCCTTCTTGTTTGTGATGATGGCAGACGTCTGTGCACACTGTTTGCGTTCAAGCAACCCGCAGCAATTGCTTGTGACCGTCTAGGAGCAACAGCATGGCGGTCAGGCCGGCAGGGGGGCCCCTGCACAGCAAGAGAGGGTGACAAGCGCAGAGGTACAAGGGGGTTCTACCGTCCTACAGTACCATTGAGTGGGGCATCGGCGGGACCCATTAAATTCCTGTACGCTGGCACCCCACATTGTGGAGCTATGATATTGCGTAGGGTACAGAAGGCTACGTGACTTGTTCAAAATTGTTTGATGTGTCTGTCAGGTTTTCAGAAGAGACGCGAGCGATCTTCGCAAAGTCAAAGCCAGATCACAACATGAGCTCAGAGCTGGTGTTTGCACAGGGGAAGCGTGACAAGTTCAAGCCGTATGCTCTCAATTGCAGGCGCTGGTACAAGTGGGGGCAGGCGTACGATGACGAGCTCGATGTGACGCGGGCGATCGCGCTGCACATAGACAGCAACAAGGGTGAGATACAGTATCTGAGACGACACATGAACAATATTAATCGGCTTGTGCGGCTGTCTTGGGCATGCGCTTGCATACTGCATATTGGCCGGCGCACGTGGCGCTTTTGAAAACAGTGCCCATCGCTGAGCCGCAGGTGATGACCAAACAGTGCTTGTTTTCAAGTGCCAGGATAGCACAGGAACGGAAGGGACCACCAAGGTGAGTGCTGGCACGCAGCGCTGTGACAGGTCGCATGAACACAAAAGAAGTGCGTAGCACTGCAGGTGTGTCAGGTGATGGTCATCAGCGGCAGGTCTGCCCATGCTCTGTCCCTCATACGCAGGTGTTGCTCATCCGAGGCGGCCGTGAGACGCCATGGCTGCGGCTGCGAATCGATTCTCGGCTTCTGCCGCCCCCCAGCCAGGCCTACTGGCGGGCCTCGTTGCTGACAGGCGAAGGGGGCGCCAGCATCGCAGTCCAGGGCATGGCTGCGCTGCCGGGGGAGGATCAGGATCAGGCGGATGCAGAAGGTGCAGAGTGTGCAGCAGCTAACCGAAGCACAATCAGCCACGGTCAGGAGTCTCTTCATGGGCAGCGGGTGCAGCTACAGCCATTGGCAGAGCTGGTGCAGCGCGTGTGGGCTCTGCGCGGCCACCAGCAGCTGGGCCGCGTGCAGCCGCTGGCAGCAAGCGACGGCAATGATGCAGGCGCAGGCGGGGGCGATGGCGGGCAGCGGACGGCGCTGAGCCAGGCCGCTCAGCGCAAATGCACTCGGCAGGAGTATAGGGTGCTCGGCATTGAGATTAATCTGGACCCAGAGGTGCGCATGTATACGGCCTGGCATGCTGCCCAGCCGATTCCAACCGCAAGATTGCTGCATGGCTGGATCTTGGCAATGCCTCTTTGCACCTTGTGTTTCATCATTCCTGATATTCAGCCTTAATGCTCACGGCATGCAGTTCGCCAAACTTGTGGACGACATTGAGGCTGTCAAGGCGTCTGTCCGGCAGCAGCACCAGCAGAGCCAGCAGCAGCCAAAGCAGGAGCCTGCGGTGAGCTTCAAGAATTTATTACGCCCATGGCACGGCCAGTCCTTACATAAATGGAGCAAGGCACTCATGCACACACTCATGTGTGCAGGCACCTGCATGCATGTGCACACACATGTTTTCACATGTAACCAGATGCCTGCCTGCTCACGCGTTGCGATGCGATGCGATGCGCGTATGCTCACAGCACATGCAGGCCTGTTTGTATCCTTACAGTAGTCCACAAACGCACACACACGTGCACCCAGGCGCAGTGCAACCCCACCTTTAATGCTTTTGTGTATTTTTGCATGTGCCTGTGCATGTGCATGGGCATGTAAGTCTGGATGTAAGTGAGTGTAGATTACAGTGTGCTTCCAACCTTGACCCTCATGCACTTGCTCTCCCTGCAACTCACACAGGGAAATGCAGCGGGCGCACCAGGGGCGGCAGCCGGCTCAGCTGCTCCGCACAGCCTTCCAGCCAGCTGCCCGCCAGCCAAGCCCGTTCTCCCACAATCTGTGCTGACCACTGCCGAGACAGGGCCAAGCGGTAGAGCAGCATCAGTGCCGTGCTGCGCGGCAACGCCGACGACTGCCAATGCAGCGGCAGGTGGACCATTGCACAGCACTAGGCGTGCTGCGCAGGTCGACCCGGGGGGGTTGCCATCTGGCGCACAGGCGTGTGAGCCGCACGCAGCGGCAGATCCACCCGCGGGGCCTGGGGCCGCATTGTGCGCAGCAGCAACAGCAGCAGCCCCAGCGGCCCCAGCGGCCCCAGCAGCCCCAGCGGCCCCAGCAGCCCCGGCAGCAACAGCAGCCCCTGTCGCGCCGGTCGCGGCAGCAGCAGATGCAGTGCATCCGCCTGTGGTAAACAGCGCCCCACGGTGGCCTATGCCGGCTGCGACATCAAGCCCGCTGGACCTTATGGCATGGCATGTCGGGTGCAGCAACCAGGTGGCTCTGGCGAAGGCAGCAACAGCAGCGATGCACTACATGGCGGCGTTGGAATCTTCAAGCTCTTCGCCATGTGGCGCCGCAGCCTGCTCAGAGGGCAACATGGGGGGCTGCACGGCACCCATCGGCATGTGTCGGCTGGACACCGGCGTGCTCGTGGCCAAAGACAGTGAGTTGTTGAAATGTGGCTGCTGTTGACAATCGAGTGCTCTTTTGGGAGTTGCTTTGCCACAGGGTGATCCGCAAACCTGGCCTCTGAGGCAGGCTTGCTCACACGTAAAGTACCCTTTGACTCATGAACCCTCAGCCCTTGTGCAATGCAGCCCTTGGCGCCGGTTCGATTGGACACGTGCGCATCACAAGCCGCGCGCACGTCAATGGTGAGTGGACTTTGTTGGGAATCAAGGGTCGCCGACTGGGGCCATTTCACCTGGCAGGCGCAGCGTGATTTGCGCGCAGGCCCGCATTGATGAGCCTACTGTGTTGACGTGCGAGCTGGCTGCGCCATAACGTCTCTGCCGCACCTGCGCTCTAACATTCGGTGTGCCTGACAGAGGTGTACTTCCAGGGCATCAGCGGCCACATCACCATCCCCTCGGACCAGCCACCCATCGCCGGCCGCCCCGGAACATGCGCTGTCTACCGGGGCACTTCTGAGTGCGTGGGGCCGGGCGACGGAGTGGAGCAGGCCTACCCCGTGGCTGTCAAAGTGGACAGGTGCCCCTGGAGGCTGGAGCGGGTGCTGGCCTACATGCACCACATGGGGGACATCTGCCCCGCGCTCGCATCGTCCCCCTGGCTGATGACAGTGCTGCGCACCGAATTCCACTACAGCAGAGAGGGGCTGCGGCTCCTGCAGGTGCAGCCGCTGGGGGAGAGGTCGCTGCGGGAGCTGATGGCCGGCTACCAGCAGGGCCCTCTGCTGCCTGACCTGAGGCGCCCAGTGAAAGAACCACGCTCATTCGTGGATGCGTCTCGCACGGCGGCACACCCGGATACCTCCTACGACACCTACCTCCTGCGCCACGCGGGCGGCGGCATGCCCTGGCGCGAGGCGCGGCTCATTGGGCTGCAGCTGCTGCAAGGTATAGCGGACCTGGAGCGCATTGGCGTGGTGCATACCGACATCAAGCCGGACAACGTCGTCATGCTGAACGGCCGGGTATGTAGGGCCGGCTTTGAGGAGCAAGAGAGGTCTGAGTTCTGAGCTGCAGGGTTGTTTGGGCGCCCGAAAAAGGGGGCTTGTCGCGCTTAAGCATGTCACCCTTTCAATGTTGGGTTGGGCTGCAAGGGTTACCATCGCTCCTTGGGTGGCTTCTGAAACACACACACATGCCATATGCAGTTGTTGTGCTCAATGCCTCAGGCGCAGTCTCCACGATCACCTCTGCTGTACAGTACTGGCTTACCACTGTGGCCCCTCAAGCATGCATAGACTCCTGCATGATTGAAACTCCCTCGTCTGCCTTCACTGGACTGTAATCGCTGTGGATGCAGGCCCTGATAACCGACTACGAGACAGCCTACCTCACAGCATGATAA
>NW_014010310.1:0-1787 GCF_000611645.1 Monoraphidium neglectum
GGTTTGGTAGCAGGGGGCCCAAGCGGGGATGCCGCAGCGTCCGGTCGGTTGGGTGGGGGCCGCTGCCGCACGCGCGGAGGGTGTCTTGTGATGCGCGTGGTCATCTCTGTGGCGGCATCGCGGTGTGGTTGGGTTGCGCGGGCCGCGTGGATTTCAGGCAGGAGCGTATTGGGGTGTATCGGGGCCCAGTCATCTGCGAGGACGTGCCCAGCTGGGTCCCTGCTTATCATGGCAGTCACAGCGTCCTGCGGCGCCATGGCATTGACAAACCACGCCCGTTCGGGGCTCACAAGCGCATCCCAGTCAGTGCTACGCATGGCACGCACCCCGCGATGCGCAGCCATTGTTATTGAATCAAGCATATACCAGTTTTGGTCCACGCAGCTGCGGGCAACCGCCACCCAGTGGCTTGGGTTGAAGCACACTAACGCTCGGTCGCAGCCCCTTGCGCTGAGGATGTGTTGTAGTGCAGCGCCTGAGATGTCGCCACCGCTGTTGCAGATGTTTGTAAATGCGGCTCGGGTATCAGGTTCAGTGTGCTCGTAAATAAAAAAGTTGAGGGCATCTATGCTGAACCACCCGCCTGGACTGTAGGGCCGCCCTCCTATGAGCTTGGTGGCCTCTGCTGGCCACCGCTCCCGAAGGTAGCTGAGCATTTCGGGACCATCAATCAGGCGCTCTCCAAAATATGCGTTCAGCGCGTGAGCCCCACAGAATCCCTCTCTCTGCGGCTCACAGTACAGCCCCACCGAGGCCGGGTCCACATACCCCTGGGTTGGCGCTCTCTGCTGTGTGCCTGCTGGCCGTGTGTGCATGCATCCGGGGGGCGGGGCCCCACCTCTCTGTTCAGTTGGTGGCGTGGCGTTCTCTCTCAGACGGGCTTGCAGCTGCAAGAAATGTTGCCAACGGGCATTGTTGGCTTTGGCGTGTACTGCTTTCCAGCCTGCAGGCGGCGAGGGGTGCGCTGGGGGCCAGTTTGACAAGCGTCGTGGAGCCGGGCGTTTGCAGAAAATTTTAGGGCAAAGCCGCCTGCGCGCAATTTCAAGCGCGCGTGGCTGTCCCCGGCTGCGGGCTTGCTTATCCATGCACAGCTGGTGGTACTGCGTGGAGCGGGTGGGGTAGTGGCGTTGGGGCCTCCGCCATGCTGTGAGCATGAGTATGCCCAGCAGCGTCAGCGCACATGTCAGCCTCAGCGTATCAAGGCCGTACATCAAGGGGTTGTGGGTGGTGATGATGCGAACATGTTCAGCATTGTCAGTGTGTACAGCAGCATCAGCAGCAGCGGCCGCAGCCGCAGCCGCTGCCGCAGCAGCACATGGCAGGTTGACATTTCCAGATGCAGCAGCAGCAGCAGCCGCAGCAGCGGGGCAAGCAGCGTCGGGTCCATGGCCCATGCAGCATATCAGTGTATCCGCCTGTTCCCAGGCAGTATAAAGTATCTGCTTACTAATAGCACTTCTTGCTAGGGATGTCGGCGCCAGACCCACGTGCAATTTTGAATTGGGCTGCTCGCGCGCGACAGGTTCATACTGCCTAGCATCCCAGCTCGCTGCCACGGTGGTAGTAGATAATGTGTATAGTATCAGTAACTTTATCAGGGTGACGTATGGTGCCAGGGACCAGGATCGGGTGCAGTCGGGTATGCTTCTGCGGGTATCAGTTTGCTCGGGCCCCCGGGGGCCCTGAGCGGGTGCTTGTGGAGACACAGGTCGTATCTGACGGACGCTGGGGTTGCTCACGACTCCCCATTTAAGCAGCCCGTCAGATCGTTTCAAGTGCTCATGTGC
>NW_014010310.1:2011-5061 GCF_000611645.1 Monoraphidium neglectum
GCTCCGCTCTCAACGCCATGCACCTTCAGTGGAAAGGTCGAGGCCGCCCCCTACCGCCAGACGTGGCCGCGTTTGTATGATGGTCGGTGACGCTGGACAAGGTGCGTGGATGGCACGGTGGCCGGCCCAGTCGTTGCAGTCATTATGGCATGCGTGCACACAGGCGGTGGGAAGCTGCTGAGTTGCTGAAGGCGATATTAGGTCCCAACTAAGGCGACCCGCGCAATGGGTTGCCGAGGACTCGCGCGACGTCATCAACCGCTGCAGTCGCGGCTGCTGTTTCTTCGCACTGTGTTCCTGCATGCAGCCTCGCTCATTGTTCCTCAGGCAAGGTCGAGCTTGAATTCACGTTTCAGCGCAGCACTCTTTGAAGCAGCGCCCTCAAGCTGTGACACAAGCGAATGGTTATTGCAGTGCAAGAGTAGGGCGTGCGCGAAGCAGATGCCATGCCCTCAAGCTTTGACACAAGCGAACGATTATTGCAGTGCAAGAGTAGGGCGTGCGCGCAGCAGATGCCATGCCCTCAGTGAGTGCGGTGGGCAGAGCGAGATTGCTGCACGACGCCGCAGGCAATCCAAGTAGCGTACCAGCAGTACTTTAGCCAGGCATCGACAATGGCAGCGGCACACCCTCGGGCCTGTCGAACCGCTCAGGATCTAGCTCGGTCCTTAACGACACGGATGTCAAAGGCGCAGTCTGGCCTGCTGCTGCTGGAGATGTTGCTTGTGACAGTAGTGTTGGCCCATGCGCATGGGCCACCGCGACGGCGGATGCACGTCTACAGCCCCCTGTCAGGCGCGGGTTGCTTGTGGCAAAGTAATCAACTCATTTTTGCGAGGCAATGCGTGTGGCCGCTTGGGCAATCCGGCCCGTCTTGGCGCTGCTTCGGGTGTGCAGAGTGCAGTGTCAGCCTCTCACGCGAGTCTGTAGCATATATCATATATTCAGCTGATACCGATCCAGTGTTCCTATCGTTATCATACAATACCTAGATACGCAGTGTCACCGAACCCTCAGGGACGCAAAGCATCGTGCACGGTCGACGTGAGGCTGGGACCTTGTCGTCTCAAGCATATTTTACGGCAGATCCTGTCAATGAGGCTCAGGAGCGTGACCGGGCGGATCACTGCGAGGGCGCGAGGGTGGCCGCCCACCGCGGATCACTCTCGGAGACATGCTCACGGCCACTTCAAGCACACTGCTGCCTGGCGCACGCTTCTAGTGGTGGCATCGCTCTTGGCAGGGGCCTTGGGTGAGCCGCCCATGCCTGCGGTGCACGCTCCGCGTCACCCGCTGCTGGCTTGCTGGTGCGCAGCGGTGTTGATGAGCAGCAGCGGCACAGCACCACACCCAGATGATGGTCCGCGCCTGCGCCGCTGCGTGGACCCCTCACGTGCCTCGCGCACCCCTCTTTGTTGTCTGCAAAATGCAACCGTGCTGCTTGTGCTCTGCTCCTGAGGTGGTGTCGCGCCATGCTTCAGCGGAAGGACATTCAACCCATGCCTTCACCCCAACCTACCCACGGAAACGCTTGATGCCTGCGACCTCCAGGCCAGGGCCTCCTGCCAGATGAGTCATTGCTGGGGGCAGACAACAACCCCGCGCGCAACCTGGATGCCGCTTACTCCTCCGCCGGCCGGCAGTGGAGCGCGGCCGTCACCTGGCAGAGGGCCCTCAAGGCGTCCCCAAAGGCGGCGTGCGTGGGCACATCAAAGGACTCCCTGTGCTCCTCTAGTGTCGGCGCAGGTGTGGCGCTGCGCCTCTTGCGTTTGAAGCAGCCGGCCGGCGGCGTGATCGCTGGCAGTGTGGAGCTGGCACTAGAGCGCAATGCATGTTTGGCGCGATCTGAGACTGCGTGCATAATTGCCGCACATGACGGCCTGGCAGCCACCTGTGGGCGGACCAGCTCCATGGTCTGCATTCTCAGCCAACCGCCCGCTCCCTGCGATCCTGGCCTCCGACCTACGGTGCCCCGCAGACTCTGAGAAGCTGGCAACCCTGATGTTTGCGACGTCACCCGCCGCCTACAGCTCCCTGGAGCCGCGTGACGTCCCCTACCGCATCATATCACCCCCACGGTCCCAGGGCGAATGCCAGACCTGTACAGCATTCGTCGCCGTGGCGGGCGCAGAGGTTCGCGCGCGCATCAATGCCCATCCAATGTGTGGCACATGAAGCTGCACTGCCACAGGCTGTTGCAGCGCATGCTCGTCATTGTTGCCTCTGCACCGCACCCTTCAATAAGCCTCACTTGTCTGCAAGACTGTAATTGACTGTAACGTGGCATACCCAGTTGCCCTCCATTCACACAGCCCCCGCCTCCCCCCCCCCCTGCCCGTGCACTCTGGCGACCACAATTTCTCTGTCAGGCTGCAGCTGCGAGCGCCCTGGGCCAGGACGTTGCGAACATTGGGCAGCTGTCCCCACAGGACCTCTACTATTGTGGTGACGAGCGGACCTCATGCGACACGGGTGCTTCGCTGAAGGCCACCCTGGGGCAGCTTGAGAAGCGGCCGAATCTGAAGCTGGAGAAGTGCATGCCGTACCAGCAGCCCGACCTGCAGGGCGACGTGACGCGGAACAGCCTCTGCACCACAAAATGCACCGACACCAGCCCCCTTATATCCAAGGGCAGATTCGACTTCGTGCCCATCGCGCAGCTGTGGAAGGCGCAGCAGCACATTCGAAGGCACGGCGCTGTGGTGAGTAGGCGCTTGTGTGTCGCGGGAGCACAAAAGGGGTAGCGCCACTTGCTTTGCTGGAGGTCGAAACCCTTTGAGCCCCCACCGCTGGTTACGCCGCTTGCCAAGGCATGGATGTGTCTTTGCCAGCGATGCCGTCGACGCGATGGGGAGCAGGCTCAATTGTTTGGCGGGCGTCTACGCCTGCTGGCCCTGATATTAAGGGGTTGGCGGAAGGACGGTGGGGTGTGTGGTGCACCACACATACCCCTCGCAATAACCCGACGTTGCGCCGCTTGCATCGTGGCTTTCAGCCGCGCGAGGGGTCAGCGTAGTCTCTCTCTTTATCTGGGTGGACGGACTTGGAAG
>NW_014010310.1:5818-7660 GCF_000611645.1 Monoraphidium neglectum
CATCCTGGCGGAGACCGCAGATGGGTATGACCGTCATGACTGGCTGCAGGATTGGTGTCAGTGTTGGGTGGCGCACATTGCCGCTCACAATCATCAACCCTGCCCCCCTCCCCTCCCTCCCCCCCCCCTGTTTTTCGTTCTCACGCCGTGCGCAGGCAACACGCTTCGACGTGTACAGGTGACCCAAAACTTGATGGAGCTCGTGCAATATTGGTGGAGGGCGTGAGCGTGCCGTTCGTGCCTAAATCCAGCGTGCATTGTTTTTGCAGCCGAGTGCAGCCTCAACCCCACAACCACCTGCCTTCTCACGTCTTGCACATGTGTGGTGGCGTGCGCACGCAGTGACTTCAAGCCGTTCTTTGCCAACCCCAAAAACGCTGGAGCGGTGTACCGGCCGTCACCAGGCATCAAGCCTGACATTGCACACGCAATCCTGCTGGTCGGGTGAGTGCGCTGCGTGACTGGGCTCACTGCCGGGGGCCCCACCTGCCAGTCGTGCAGCAGCCGCGTGCGGCTCAGGGCTGACGTGGGGCGAAGGATTCCGCTAGGGCCGCAGCCGCGGGCGTGGCACAAGCGCCAGCCGAGGGGACCAGCGCAGGGGTGGCAGGCTGGACCCACTGTGCCTGCCTGCCAGGCAGCACCATCATCAGCGCATTGGATCCTACGTCGTGCTGCCTTCCACGCCGCAATCTTGGCGCAATCAGCCAATCTGTTTTTTAGGGGAAGGGGGCTCAAGTGCCGCGGCGCGTGCTGCTCACTGCAGCATCCTCACCCATGCCTTCGCACACCTGCCTCAAATGCAGGTATGACAACGTCAACCAGTTTTGGATAGCGCGCAACTCCTGGGGCCCAGGTGCGGCTTGTATGAGGTTTGGGTGGGGGGGTTCAGTGTCGAAAGGTTTGGGGGTTATCCTTGATGCGGTGGCCCTGGTACCAACAGCGTTGATTGCAATGCAACAAGCATGCACGCTTGAGCCCGGCCCCGGCGCGTCCACCCCTCTGCCCAGGTTTCGCTCAGAACGGCAACTTCAGGGTGGGTGCCAGCTTTGTCAGCCACAGGGCCTTTGCATCACCGACCTGACCCGTCAACACCAGCACACGTTCAGCGCCACATGTCACAGGGGTTCTGCTTGCGAGTTTTGAAGGCCAGCGAGACCGCACAGAGTTGGTTGTGGCCCCCTCGTTCCTGGTTGACCCAATCAAGGAACCGGCGGTGCGCCAACTGCCACTCCTGCCACACCGCTATCCCAGGTCGCGTTCGGCGTGGCAGGCGTGCTGACCCCAGGGGACACCTTTGGGGTTGTGTTCTTCCCGGGGCCAGGGGCGCCCACGCGGCCCCCTCCCAAGTTGTTGCCCGCGCCCAACCTGCCGAAGGGCTGCAGCTATTACGTGGTGGGTGGAGGGCTCCAGGTCACCCGGCTGGGTCATGCAGTGTGGGGGCAGTAGCGCACCACGGCTTCAGTCTAGCCGCAGCGCGTCAGGGTGGGAAGCCGCAGCCGCGCAACGCCGGGGTGCTGGCCCCCGCAGTATGCTGCGCTCCACATGAAACGTCGCCACCATCATGAGAGATGGGCGCGCAGAAAGCAGCGCCTTTTAAATACGCCGCGCTGCAGCACCTTGGCTGCGCCGGGCTCACGCATACATCCTATATATGCATCCGATTGTGTCCCTCTACCATGCTTGCGTTCCACATATTTGCGTGCCTCCGATCCTTTGTTCACCTGGGGTGCGTGTGCTCTTGGCGCACGACACATGCTGTTGCCCTCAGTACCCCTCCCCTGCTGAACCCACCCCCCGTCATGCCCGCCCCCATGCTGGCAGTCGCCGTCCCCTCCTCAACAA
>NW_014010309.1:0-6677 GCF_000611645.1 Monoraphidium neglectum
GGGCCGCACGGGGCGGGTGGGGGGCCGCCGACGGCAGTTGGGCGTCGGTATCTGGAGCTAGGCTGTGGCCCCTGGCGCCATTGATATGTGCAGGGAGGTGTGCGAGGCAGTGTTTTGCAGCACTAGCATAATGCGAGTCCTGTCCAGGAGACAGTGATGGTAGATTTCTGACAACTGAAAATGTGCTTGCACCTGCCGTTGCGCACCGCTCTGCCCCCTGCAGCTGGAGGTGGTCCCGGCAGTACCATGAAGCCTGCACAGCCAACTGCGGGGTAAGGACCCGGCACCACCGCCTTGCCGCCCTCAATTCTGTCCACACTTGCCACGACCGCCCACCTGTGTTCATGCCCGCCGCCGTGCGCTCATCCCGCGGAAACCCCCTGCCTCACTGCCCCTTTTGCCCCACGCTTGGCGCCTGCCAAACCCTTGGAAACACCTGCAGAAGTTCACACCTAAGAACGTAGAGTTCCAGGCCAAGATTCTGGCCCGCAGCGGCCTTGGGGACGAGACATACCTGCCGCCCGGCCTGGCCGAGAAGCCCCCCGCCATTTCCATGAGCGACGCGCGCTGGGAGTTTGAGCAGGTGCGGGCGCAGCCGGCAGGGCTGCCCTCCCCTCCCTCTATCACAGGGAAGCGGCGCGGCGCACAGCTTTGGCGAAGGGGCGGCGGGAGCAAAGGCGCGCTCCCGTTGATGTTCTCAGCAGCAGGGCAGGTGTCATGTGACAGACATGCCCTGAGGTGTCTTGGCCCTCCCCTGGCCTTGCCCCAAGTGCTGTGAGTTTTGATTTTCCTTCATATCCACTCAATCACAGGTGTGCTTTAGCTCGATCAAGGAGGTGCTCGGCAAAGCCAACGTTCAGCCGCGGCAGATTGGCATTGTCATTGTGAACTGCTCCCTTTTCAACCCTACCCCCAGCCTGAGCGCCATGATCATGAACCACTTCAAGATGGGCTCCAACACCATCAACTACAACCTGGGAGGCATGGGCTGCTCAGGTGGGGGCGCAGGCGTGCTGGAGGTGCCGTGCGCCGATGCACACCCTTTTTGCGCATGCGCACATGTAGGGGTATCTTGGCCGTACGCGCGTGCGCACACGCGCGCGCGCGCACACACACACACACACACACACACACACACACACACACACACACACGCACGCACGCACACACACACCTCCTCAGCCGGCGTCATTGCGGTGGACCTGGCGCGTCAAATGCTGCAGCTGCAGCCGGACACCTACGCACTCGTGGTGTCGACAGAGAACATCACCCAGAACTGGTACTTTGGCAACGACCGTTCTATGTGAGCAGGACGGGTGACGCTGGGCCGCGATGGGCGCTGTCGTACTCTGCTTAATTCAGACTCGCAGCCGCTGTACCACTTGCAAAATTCTACAAGCCAGGCTGCTTGCAGGCTGACTTTCCCACGGGCTGGCTGCCCTGGAGATCCGGGAAAGGGAGCTTGGCGCTGGTTGCCATTCCCGTTCAACCCACCCGCACTGCCGACCCCGCTGCCCGCAGGCTCATCCCCAACTGCCTATTCCGAGTCGGCGGCGCGGCAGTGCTCCTGTCCAACAAGCGCGCTGAGGGCTGGCGCGCCAAGTACGAGCTGCAGCACGTGGTGCGCACCAACCTGGCGGCCAACGACGCCGCGTACAACTGTGTGTACGAGGGCGAGGACGAGGACGGCACGAGGGGGGTGCGGCTGAGCAAGGAGCTGATGGCCATCGCGGGTGAGTGATCTGGATCTGATCTGGTGTGAGCCTTTGCGACCTGGAGGCGGTCTGGTCAAAGGGCTTGAGGCTGTCAGCGGCAGCGACGGCTGTGCTTGACGGAGGCGGCTTGGGGCACGGCGTTGATTGCGTTGTGGTTGTTTTCTGGGTATGAATGTCCCTCCCTCCCAAGCGACCCACCCCGTCTGACGACGCACGTGCTGCACCCCTTGCCGCAAACGCCTCGATCCCGCCAGGCAACGCGCTGAAGACCAACATCACGACGCTGGGCCCTCTGGTGCTGCCCATCAGCGAGCAGCTGCTGTTCGGCGCCAACCTGCTGATGCGGAAGCTGCTGGGCAAGAAGCGCCTGCCCGGCTACGTGCCGGACTTCAAGCTGGCCTTTGAGCACCTCTGCATTCACACAGGTGAGGCCCTGCCGCGCCGCGCTCGGATCCCTGGGCCGCGACGTGGTTGTAAAATTGCCAGGGGAGCGCGAACACGTATGCAGTCGCCTCGCGCGCCTGTCTCACGGGGATGTCTTTCGCCCGTCCAAGGTTGCCGGACAGAGTTGGGTGCAGACAGTGGTTAAAACAAATGCCGAGGCGGTCGGCTGGCACCTGGTAGTGTCATCTGCATGCATCTCCAGCCCGGCGTGCCTCCCCGTGCGTCGTGTACCCCCTCAACCCGCACCTCGTGGACCCTCCCCCTCATAAGGCGGCCGCGGCGTAATTGATGAGATAGAGAAGCAGCTGGCGCTGCGCGGGGACATGGTGGAGCCCAGCCGCGCCGTGCTGTACCGCTACGGCAACATCAGCAGCAGCAGCATCTGGTGCGCCGGGGGATGGGGGTCGGCGCCTGGGCCAGCCGTCGCGGTGCCCGGCGTGCGCGCGCACGAGCGTGTCGGAGGCTCTGGGAGGCTCTGGGGTCTGGTGGTCGGCGCAGCCAGCTCTGCGGTATGTAGGCGTGGGCGTCGTAGCTTCGTGTCGAGACGGAACCCCTTAAATCTCACTGCAACGCCACCTTGTTTCCCGCCACGTTGTGCATCGCCCCGCGCTCCCCAGGTATGTGCTGTCTTACATTGAGTCGGTCGGCGCCGGCGTCCGCAAGGGCGACCGCGTGTGGCAGCTCGGCTTCGGCAGCGGCTTCAAGTGCAACAGCGCCGTGTGGCGCGCGAAGAGGTGGGCGCCTCCGCCTCGGACGGCTGCGGCTTTTTTCTGGGGGCGGGGCAGCGCGCTGGAGCGTGTGCACGTGTGCGCATGCGTCGCGAGCGCGCAGCGTTCTTCTCCTGCAACGAGCCGGCAACGTCGTCTTGGCTGCCCTGTCACTCTACCGCGTTTCGTGATTGCCCCCTTGTATGCAGGCGCGTCCAGGAGGCGCACTACGCTTGGGAGGGCTTCGACAATGAGAAGATGCGGGCCGACCTCAACGACCTCCCACACTGACAAAGCAACCACCAGCAATGACGACTTCTCACAAGCGCTGCCACCAAAGTAGCACCCCCGCGCTGCGCCCCCGCCCCTTCGTCAGTACGATTACTGTATGCTGTGTCGCGTGATGCCGATATGCGCAGGCTGCGCTGTGCTGGCGGCGGCGAGCCGTACGGCTGGGCGGCGCCACTACTGCGCGCTCGCCCCTTCAGAGCACGCCCCCAACTCCCTTTGATGCATGCGGACGCGAGGGCGGACGCACGCGCGCTCCGTGGCGGCCGGTGTACCTCGTTCTCCCTGTCCCTGTTCACGATTGACATTTGATGGCGCGTGGCGTCTGCCAGTGCGAAACACACCAGCACACAGATGCATCCGCAGCCCGGCAAAGCAGGCGACTGCGATGCGCCCTGCCGGGCCGGCAGCACCGAAAGGTTTGGCCTGGAACGGCGCGCGCGACCTCGCTTGCCCCAACATCAAGGGGTGGTGCGGAGCGGGGCCTGCGGCATTTGTTATCGTGCAGGGCAGCGCTTTGCGCCCACTGTTCCGCTCACTGTCCCCTTCCCACACGAGACCCATTGCATGTGCAGCGTGCAAGCGCATGTGCACAAAGCGCAACCCAGACCGAGGCCTTCCTCCCTACAAGGCATGCATTCCACCTGCCCCTTCGTATATTTCTTCTCTCCAGGCTTGCGCCTGCAGGCTGGCGCCTGCTTTGTGTCGCGAGGTCTACGCCGCCCAGAAAGCGCGCCCGGCTGACGTCGCTGCTCGTGCAGCCACTGCGCAGCTGCCGTGTGTATTAGAGTGTCAATTGATTTTGAAGATTTCGTAGACGGGAGGTGAATGTGATGATCTGGGCGGGGCGCATCGCGGCTGCACCTTCGCGCATTGAGCCACGGTGCACTGCAAGCAGGACTGGCGCGCCCCCGCTGCAGCTGCAGGATCACATCACACATTTCATTTCGGGCTCGTATCTATTTAATGCCCATCATCATTTGCACTATGGCGCAAGGCGGTCGCAGGTCAACACATTGTAAACGAGCTTTTGACGGCCTAGTTCCAAGGGCCGGGAGGCACAGAGGCAGGTGTGGGGGTAGGACAGTACGTCTGCTGTTGCCATTGACCAGGTGAACACTGCCTTGGCAACACGTCAACCACAGGTGCTGGCTGGGCTTGTCTTATATAAGTAAGCTGGTGATCCTGATTGCCAGTTGAGACTTTGGCCAGTCAACCAAGATCACAGCATGACTCATGGCCTGGGGGCCTATGGGCGACCCAACCAGGCGCCGCGCCGCACTTACATAGATTCAGGGAGGGGCCTGCCGCCCGTCCCGCCGCGCGCAATGGGTTTGGTAATTTTCAACTTGTTTCCCAGGGCCATGAGAGGAAGGGGCGGGCGTGTTCGGGGTCCCGCATAACTCCGCGAGGCCTCGCACCTACGTCAGCACAAAGCACGGCCTCCGCGGTACTCATTGGTATAATTTACATATTTTACAATTTGTTACAAAGGCCGCGGCTCCCGGAAGGCGTGTTCGGGGAACCGCACCACTCCAGGCCGCAGGTCAGCAAGCTCGCACCCCAGACTGTGTACAACATGACCACCATACTGGCTGGAGGCCCCAGACTGACAACGCGTATTATACACGTCATCAATCAAAATGATAATATTACATAATAACAAACACTATAACATTGAGATTTAGTTAAACGGTCTGTTAGAACAATGGTTTTGGGGATGGCAGATCATGGAAAATGCAGACGCGAACAGTGTTGAAGGCGATACTGATTAAATGAGATTGTCACAACAACACAAATTTTCACAAATGGAGTGGTGTTGACGGTGTCACGCGTGGTGGCACACGAAGTCGATCACGCGCATTTGGACTGCATCGTGCAAAACCTGCGCAATCTCAGAAGGAGATGTCGCGACTGTGTCTTTGAAAACGGGGAAACGGGGGTTTGCCACAGGCGTGAGGACTTTGCGTGCAGTAGTGCCAGTGCCGTAGCGTGGCAGGACAGAGAGGAGCAGCCGCTCACTAGCCCATCAATCATGAGGACATCAGGCCAGCGTCATGCCAAATTTTAAAGGCAATGCCGCCGCGGGATGTGGGCCAACACTCATCTGCTGGGGGAAAATCAAAGATAGTGGGGCGAGCAGCTGCAACAGTCCAACGCGCTCCCAAACCTGCAGGTACGCATCGGTGGGCACATGTCCAGCAACACATGAAGCATGCCGGTCCCATGCCTTAGTGATTGTAGCATAACGCCCAGCCAGCGTACCAGCTGCATGCAAGTGCAGCGTCTCTGCAGCATCTGGCATGATGCAACGTAGCAGCATGTCACGACATAGCATTTGGCAACATCCTGCATTTTACCTTACAGAGCAGGCTCGCCTACGCAAGGCTGCAGTATTTGTGGCTGTGCATGGGGCAATGATGCCTGCAGTTGCTGCTGCTGCTGCATTGGAACGAACGCGCCTCAGTGCTTGTGTTGCATGCTGTGCGTCCTGCCCTGTTGGCACGCGGCGCTTATGTGCAACCGCCTGCTCAGAATGCTGCCGCTGCTGCTGCCGCCGTTGCTGCTGCTGCTGCTGCTGCTGCTGCTGCTGCTGCTGCTGCTGCTGCTGCTGCTGCTGCTGCTGCCGCCGTTGCTGCTGCTGCTGCTGCTGCTGCTACTGCTGCGAGTCCTGCTGCCGCTAGTCCTACTGCTGCTGGTGATGGAAATCTCGCATGCGTGCTGCAATGGCCATGCCTGCATCCGCGCTGACCACCACGGCTGCCGAGCAGCAGATGCCTGCTGGCTCTTCAGAGCACTGCCGCAGAGGGCTGCCTGGCCCACGATCTCAAGATCATTGATGAACGAACACAGCCGCTCGCAAGCCACAGATGCGAGAAATGTAAAAAATTCGTCGAAGTCTGCATGCACTGACGAGGGTTCGATTACCGAGGAGTAGAGTGGTCACCACCGTAGACACCGCACACGGCACGTGTGGCAAGCAGCAGTGTGCTCAAAGCGATTGGGGTATCCCGCCCCGAGAAACGCTGTCTTTCCACACAAATTAACGCTTTGCGGCACAGATCTTCGTTGGAGCGTTGTCATCAGTGGTGATCACCTCTAGGACTGCTGCATCGCAATCCTGTGGAGCGTGCTGCGCAACATTCTCTGATCTCTCTATCTTTAGCCGTGAACCAGCCTCCGCCCCGTCCACAGCACCGCGAGCGCGTCCGCGAACTTGATTTGACTCGTTGAATCGCGCAGTGGGCACAGTTCGCACAAACGACATCTACAACAGACATGTGATTGCTATCAGATTCACCAAAACACCGCGACAGTCGCTCATTCCCTGTTCGACACCTCGATCGAGCTCCCGGGCTCGCCGGCCCATCGTATCTTCGAAGCAACAGACGAACGGGCAGACGCGCTCTGTTATGTTGTTGAGAAACATTTGATCTCCTACATACCGCATCGAACAGCCGAATCGCCGCCACCACAAAAGCCACCCTTCAACCTAGGGGGCACACTTGCTTGCGGCGCCTGG